>NW_010201246.1:21449-70975 GCF_000695765.1 Mesitornis unicolor
AGCTGTGACCTTCTCCTTCCCTTCAGGAGCTTTTCTGCTGGAGGACTGTAGGTAGAGATGGGGGAGCTGCTGCTTGTGATTGCTTGTCCTCAGCTTCTCCATGAGCAGTAACTGCTGCTTGCATTGCAGGAGGCAGGATTGGGGTATTCCCATGATGGAAAATACAGCTTTTGAGCATTTGGGCAGTTGCTCTTCCACTTCCATGACTCATGAGCCACTTCACCAGGATGCAAGCCACAGGAGGCAGTGACTGGCCAAGGAGCCCATGAAAGCAAGGAAAACAGGTAGGACTTAACTGCATGTTATTTTGGACTCTGGAAGATCTTCTGAAGCCTGCCAGGGACAGAGTCCTCTTACTCTTCAAACAGCAAGGGATGGCAGCAGTGTGCCAGGCCACCAGGATGCATGGTTATACCACACATGCGAGTTCGTGGGCTGTCACTTCTCCACTGTGAAAAACCCCCTGCAAATAAAATGATCTTACCTTGGTATGTTTTGTCAGTTATGTCTCCTGGCAATCACAGGGAACATTTGAAACTGAAAAAGAAAAGATTTGGTTTTTTTCATAGTAGGGACACAAAATGCAGCTATTTGAAAAAAAACCCCAGACAAACAAGATAAACATCTGACCTCAAGAACTTTTTTCTCTGGGATCTGCCTGAGAAATTTGCTACCAGAAAGGCAGATGTTTCAGAGCACTTAGCCTTTTTGTAAGAAAAGGGAAAAATACCAAAGTAAAGGCTACAGCACTTTGTAACTTCTCATGTACTGGCTCATCTTAAAAATCCATGAAGGCTGCCTAGCTATCTTGGGAAGCATCTAACCCCTCTTTACTCTGAAAAGTAATCCTTCAAGACTCACTTAAACCAGTGAACTGGAGGATTATGTTCATTGTAGTGGGGAAGCTCTGCTTACGGCAGATCAATCTGATAGCCAGCAGGACCCTGTGACGAGGAGGAGGAGGAGGGAGGAACATGGTGCTATTTTTGAACTTCATAAAGCTTCTTCATAATCCATCATGAAAATTGGTGGATCATGAGGCGTATCAGTTAATTTAGTTAGAGTTCAGTTAAGTTTGTTTTTCCAAGAGAAGAATTTTTACTGCGTCTATTAGGGATTTTTAAATTATTTTCAGAGAAGAAGGTTCCCATCCCCTCCTTAAGAGCTGGTCCTATGCAAAAAGACAGCAAAATTAATTTTCCCTCAAACAATTTGCAAACTATAAACAAGAAAAAAAACCAGCAAGCAGGTTCAGCAAACAGGCTGAGGAAGCATAAAATAACAGCCAGACAGTTATGACCAGCATGAGATTATTATGATCAACAATCTAAATTATTATTGTACATCCCTAAGTAGCCTATTCTGGCAGCCCCATAATGTATCTAACACACTGTACCTTCTGCTTCTCCATATCTTTATAATTGGTTGCCAGTAATTTCTGTCTTCATCACAGTATTTGATGTTCGGTGCATTCTTTATTGCTTCTTCTGCTGAATGTAGTCAACAGATAAAATTTACATTCACAGTGCTTGCAGTTGCCTGGGTTCTGCAGAATTTTTAAGTTCCAGTATCACAGAATCAGAGAATGGTTTAGGTTGGAAGTGACTTTAAAGATCATCCAGTCCAACCTCCCTGCCATGGACAGGGACACCTCCCACTAGACAGGAAAACAATCTTTATTGAAGTTTAAAATAAGTAAGATACAATTAAAGTAGTTTAATTGACCATCAAAAAGCTTCACTTCAAAGGAATTAAAACCCTCTCTAAGATACATTGTCACCTCATAGTCCATTTGCTGTAATTTGGGCACTTTTATCAGTGGAGAATCTTACCAAAGGCTTCATGAATATGAGACATGATTTAAAATAAAAGATCAAAGCATGCAAGCAAATCCTCTTAACAAACTCTAGCAAAAGGAGATTGTTTTATAATTAAATATGAAGCCAACTCAAACAAATATTTGGAAACACTGAAGCGGGATCTCACTCTAGCTTTTGACGGAATGTGCTCACGACGATGTCGTGAAGATCGTGAAGATGTCTGTCCTGTTGCCACTGGTCTGACCAGAAGTTGTGTGTGGGGAGCCTTCTTGCACCTCACCAGCATTTTCCTTTTTTGGATACCCTCACAAATCAGCAGCTAGTTCAACACAGTAAAGAAGCAGTGAGCTTGAAATATTGCATTAAACCCCTCAGCTCAGCATCAATACATGGTGCCTGCCAGGGAAGAGGAAGAACTTGATCAACTCTGGCTCCCACAATGGAGTATCAGTCATCTGGGGGGTTTAACAAAGTTTCTCATGCCTTCTGGAAAAGGTTCAAGAAGCAGAATTTGCACTATAGGCTTTTGTAAATCCTTTTGCCACTAATGGTACTACTATTAAACAAATCTTTTGAGGTACCACGTGAAGGCTGTGACTAATTTGCTTTCGCCTATGGTTAAGGAATACAAACTGCTTTCCTGGACTCAGAATAATAGACTGAAATATTCCCATTTCCTGCAGATGAGTGAAAATAAACAGATCCAATCTCAGTTGAAAGAATGTAAGTAGAACAGGCCTTCATTTGCAGAGGAAAATAAACTCTGCTGATCCCTTAGATCTGTGAGTATAAACAGCGTCCTTTTTCTCCCAGGGCAGTGTCTAATGTGAGTGCATGGTTTGAACATCTTCAAAATAAACAGCTAATCACCCTTTCCAGCCTAATTAGGTTATGTTCTGGCCCCTGGCTCTAGGTCTCATGCAAACTGTTTTCTCCAAAGCAGTATTGAGGGAAGCCCTCCTCCTCTCAAAAGAAAGAGAGCCTGTCCAACTCTCTGTTTGTTAGTTAACATTTGCTCCCTGAAGAAATCCATCTTGGGGATCTTCCTTCCCAACCTGGCAGATCCAAGGTGAGGATATTCTCATCACTTTACAATGGGAACAAATGTAACCCTTCCTTTCTTGTTCTGCTCATGACAATGGATGCAATAGGCGGATGAGCAAAAACAGGGTTTTTCCTTTCTTTTTTTTTTTAGTTCCAGGATTTGGGCTGTCTCCCTCTTTGTTGCATGACAGTAAATTGTAACTTGCTAGGTTTTTCGTATGGGAGTTTATTCACTCCTTTCCATAAAGGTGATTCATCAGCAGTACACCTGTCAGTGCCCTCTGCAGATGGTAACTAATTAATCCATAAGAATTGTATACGGCCACTGTTATTTCTGCCACACTGCAGACGGGATTGAAGCACAGATGAGTTGTATGACTTGCTCAGGCTGACACTTTGCAAGGAAAGACCTGGGAGTGGAGAGGTTGCTGACTGAAGCTCATGGGCCAGACCCTGCACTGCTGGGTCCTTTATGGGGCTGCTGCAATGTGATCATTAACAAATTGAATTGATGCAGTGAGAAACCAGTGGCAAAGGTCAAGTGGACCTTTAAGCTCTTGTTTATCAAGGCTTTCTGGGTTGCAGTGTAGTTCTGTAAGAGAAGAAATAGCTGACCAGATTCAGAGCATTTCCATATTTGCCCTTTTCTAGATTTCTGTTAAAATATGCTTAGATCTCTGAATGGGTTCCCATTTCTCATTGTTCTTTTTTTTAAAAAATAGCTGTTCTTCCTTATAAAAAGCACACTGTCCTAACTTTAATCCCCCTTTCAAGGTTTCTTTTAATCTTAAGAACAGTTAAAAGTGCTCTAAGGACTGCTTAAACTGTGACTCCCAGAGGTGGTTATTTCCTCTCTCCTCCCTTCTGATGAAGGTTTGCAGTGGGGCTGGGGCAGAGCTGCTGAGGACCCCAGCAGGACTCATCTTTGCCCAGTTGTCTGTAGCTGGGTGTCAGCCTTGTCATGGCCAGTTCAGTTTCTTCTTGGCTCCACTTCTATGTCCTTTACCTGCAGAAAGCCGTTTCCAGGACTAAAGACACAAGCCATTTTTTAGTGCCCTTTCTCCAAATCGAGGAGTGTTTGGCCATTCTGTTGCCACAAACCCCAGAGCTGAACCTCAGCTATTTTGAGCCCCTCAGATGCATGTCCCCTCACAGTTTTTCTTGTCTGTGACTGCCTTTTCATAACAAGAAGCCAGGAAGATAAGAAAAGCTGAGCAAAGACATTTCTGAGCCACAGGCATTTAATTCTCTAGGTCGTCCTTAGAAGTAAATGTTTATCCATGCTGCCTGGCTTGGTTGCACTTCTCTGTAAGCCTGGGGGTCAAGGTAAGGCACGATGTCCTGGCCTCTGCCCTTAAGCACCCAACTCATCCCTGCCTCCTTCCAAAATATGTCTTCCTCCTCTCGCCAAGGAGCTACAGCTCCACCCACAGCTGCAGTGTGCTGCAGAAAATTGTATAGGTGCGGGGCAGTGGTGGAAAGGATGATGAAGCCGTACACCTTATGATAACTCCATGGTGAGGGCTCCTTGAGGGAGAGGGCATCTGTGCTCAAAGGTGGATGGGAGGCATAATGAGACAGGGAGGCAGCAGCACGAAGAGTGTTCACAGTTTAATAGACATATTTCACACTGTCACAGTGTCTTCGTGAGAGCTCAGTTCCTGGTTTAGGTATCTGAACAAGTGACAGACTGCATGGAAGGACTGTGACAGAGAAACATCTCTCCCCAAGCCATGCTCTCAAAAATCTTGATGACGGGTGCAAATCACATAGAGCCAAATTAAGAAAAGTATATTTAGACACCTAGAGAAGTAAAGAGGCACTTAATAGGATTTTCAGAAGTGCATAAGCAGATTAGGCATCCAGCTCCTATTGAAATCAATGCTGACGGAGCATTAAAAAAAAAATCATGAGTTATCTTAGTGCTGTTACAGCCTGGGTGCGTTTTCAGGGGGTGAGTGGGCTTGAAGTCACATTTTGTTGAAGATAAGCCTTAAAATTACAGAGCTCCCTTGTTGTACCAGGTCTCCAAAATCATAAGAACAATTTCTTAAGCTCCAGCAAAAGCTGAATTACAGCAGCCCGTGAGAATAAGAGAGCAAGCCTTGGAGGGAGATGGAATGAGCTCTGCATGCCTACCTGTGTGGAGGAAGGAGCAGGGCTTCTGCAGAGACAGAGGCAGAATGTAACAGAAAACCGAGCAGACAGAGCAATCCCTGGATCTTCACTCAAGAAAAGACCTTGCGACAGCTTTTCTTTGATTACAGAGCTGGCTGAAGGTGAGGGCTAGGTGAAGAAACTGCTGGTGGATTTTGACAGGAAAGCAGCACTTTTGCAGTCTTTGTACATGAGTGCAGGTTTGACCCAAAGAAACATCATCTTCCCTGGTCCAGTTTCTTCCCTGGGTAGAAAGCACTTTTCAGGACCTGGATTTTGCCTCACTCTGTGATTTAGACATTGGAGTATAATGCTGTAAAGTCAGTTCCCCGCTTTCTCTGAAACACAGCTCCCAGTCTGTTGAACTGAAATCAGCCCCTATTTGCTTTACTCAGCAGTAGTGAAGACACATACATTAAGGACCATGAGGCACTACTGTAACTGGGGCCAATTAGCTGCTACCCGAGGGCAGTAGCTCCCAGATGTGGGATATCAGATAACTGCGAATCTACAGAATTGCTAACATATCACTCATTATTCTTCTCCTGAGACTTTTAATTGGGGAATTAACACATGGTATTTTTAGTGAGTGTCCTCAGAACATTTATCTTTCTCTATGGCTTGTCAGTCCCTCAGGGAGCACTATTTGGGAAGCAACTGCTGCTTGAGGTGACAGAGAGGAGTTATCTCCTCTAAAATCCCCGCTGACATGAGTGGCTGTTGCAGACAGTAGGCAAAAGCTATGCATGTCATAACCGCACTCTGAAACATATGAATAACATCGAATGAATGAAGCGGTCTCACATACCTCATGGGCTGCTGACTCTAGCCTCGTACCAGTGATTTCTAAATGGAACTTGGCTATAAACCTCTGCTGTGAAAAAGATCAAAGGAAATGACATGCTGGAGAATTCAGAATGGTTATTAATGTGAAATGTGCTAGAACAGTCAGGCAAGAGAAGGACCTGATTTACAAGCCAGCGGAAAGCATTCAGCTCGGAAAGTCTGAGCTTACTAACCAGACAAGAAACCTGGAGAAAGACAAGGTGACTTCTCTGTGTTACATCTTACCTGATCAAGACCATCAAAAACCAATAGGGATAAGTTTCTAGATGCTGCTGGGAGAAAGGAATTTCTCAGGGCTTGTGGTCTTCTTGCTTCCTAACACCTTTTCTGTAAAAGTTAGACCCTTCTGACCTGATTGTGATGTTGAAATATCTGATGCATTGCTCTTTGCCTACCCAGAAGGAAAGCAAAAAAGGGCCTTGATAGGCAATGCATGCCCCTGTTTACTTATAATCATTTCTCTGGGTTATAAGTGCTGAATTATTAGTGTTATGCTAATGAAGTCCATTTGAGTTCATGGAACAGTCTCTTTCTCATTTAAAGAGAAGTGAATCTGGTAATTAGCCAGCTGGCTAACAGGATATTAATAAGACAGTACCTAGGGACCAACACCACTGTATTGCTTTTAATCTTTTGACCAGTGAGAAAAACAGGAAGAAATCCATTTCCCTCCTTTCTTTGCTCAATGGGCTAACCAGCTGGTACAGAGTAGCTGCAGCTCAGCTCAATTTGGGAGTAAATATTTGGGTTTTAGCTGGGTAAATGAGAGAGCAATGCTACTCTCTTCCCAGCTGCCATGTAGCCGAGTGCCATTCACGCTCTCAGTGGGGCTTCTGCAGGTCTTTGGCTCCCAGAGTCACGTATTAATAGCAGAATGTCACCTTGCAGGGGAAAAATGTATGGCTTTGCTCAGATGTGCCTAGAAAGGAAAAGTTTGTTTGACTGTGCCAGACAGTCATTTAAGGCAATGACTGCAGGCAGGGTTCAGGACCAGATTTGCAGCCTGTACACTACCTGTACAAGTGCAGTCTCAAGGAGGAGAGGAGGAAGATTCCAGAGCAGTGGGGTGCCCACCAAGCAGAGACTATCCTTTGTGTGGGGGCTTGGCAGTGCAATGTGAGGGGTCTGGTTTATTTTTCCCCAGATATGAACACAAGAAGTAGAGCTAGGAATGTGTTATGTTTCTATGGCCTCATAGGACTACCCTTTAAGGACAGTAGAGATGTCCTCCCTGAGTCTGCAGGCAGTCCTGTGAGGGGTGGAGAAGGTACTGTCTGACCCCACTTCCATCACCAGCTAAGGAGTTCAGGTCTACCCAGGGAGGGAAACTGTCTGACTAGATTTTGTTGTGATTTCCTCCCCTCCCTGAGATGTGCGCATCCTGTGGAAACTGCTGGAGACTCTTCGGTGGAGTTTAGACCTGAGCTGGTCTTGCCTTGTTTCTCTGTGCTCAGATTAGGAACAAAAATTGTTTACCTGGACCTTTAAGGCAGATTCTGTGTTTTTTACACAGGCCTTTCTGGTCAGCAGCGAACGACTGAACAGTAAAAGCACTGGGATATCCTGAGGCACCTTCATGGATATATGTGTCTTAGTTCTCCTGCCTCAGTGCACTTCTCTGAGGCTCCTGGTGGGCAGAATCCATCCCAAGGATGCTCCTGGCAGGATCATTTGTTGTCTGTGTGGGGACAGCCCAGCAAATGAGCACCTTTGGCTTTATGCAGAAAACAGCATCAGGAATCCAGAGCAAATGAGTCCTGCTGCAGCCCTGAAAATGAGCAAGCTATCTGAAAAGAAAAGATGTCATTACATTGTCTTTACACCTGGTGGATGAGGAAACTTATACCTGGGGAAGAAAGGAAAAGTGTTGTTTTTGTTAGCTTCATCCAGAGAGAAATAACATCTTTGAGGCATTTTCTGGCACATGGCTTCTGTTAGGCTCCAGCCAGCTAGGCTGTTTTCAGAAGCACTGGAAAGTAGCTTCAGCAATAACTGGTCAACAGAAATGGAGGCAGTGAGGTTATTCTGTTGCACAGAAGTTCTGGGTGAAAACCCAGACATTTCGTCTAAGATGTCTAAGAAAATAGATTTAACAAATTAATGCAAATCTTGGAAGCTGAACTCCTGGAATTTGGCTCTGCTCTGAATGATGAAAAATTTGAGCCATTGCTGGATGGCGCTTTTCAAGTCCAATTTCAGACAATTGACTTAAACTCTTCTGGTGAACCTTTTGCTCTTCTGATGAAAAAGATTAATTTCCCACAATTTTTAAATTTATAGCTCAGAATGCATAACTACTAAATTAGAGACACAGCTTTTGGTGTAAGCCAGCATAATCTCTTTAACACTGCAATGTTCTATTATGTAGTACTTTGGCCATTCTCTGTGTGTATGAAATTGCTGTCTAAAATATATTATTTAAATAGGATATTTGCCTGTTTTGGGGCAAGCGTATTAAAATATTCTGTACGGAAATGATGTGTAATAAAACAACTTATTCTTTATTGTCCTAGGTGGAAAATACTTGAGTTCTGCATAGTTTCAAAGCATTTTGAAGGAACTGAATTGATTCAGTGTCATAGTACAATGGTATCATTTTTATTAGGCTAGTTAAATTATTTTCATGAGACAAAGAAATCCGGAACACTGACAGGGTTAGGGAATGAGTAGCGTGTTTGTGTTGTACTGAGATCATGGAACCGTGCTGCTCTGATTGAGTTGATTTTGGTCTAGACCAATACACAATAATGACTGACATTTTGATAACACTTCTGTGGCACATTGTAATGGTTGATACCTCTGCTGCAACAATGAAGATCTCAACTATGAAGTTAAAAACAAACAAACAAAAAAAGGCATCATTTTTGGAAGCAGTCTGCTTTTCTCAAACTCTCACTGAGATTGGGAGAGGGGACTTAAACTAAGGGTGAAGGCTGGCAAATGTTTATGGAGCCGGAGGTATCTCCTCTCTTTGAAGTCCAATTTCAAGTCTGGTGAGAAGATTCCCAGTACCTTTCAGTCTTTGGAGCAGTCCATATATGAAAGGATTATTTTATTTCTATGTCTGGTTTGGAGTTCACTGAGAAGTCTGTGAGGGAACTTGTAGTCGTTCTGCTGTTACTTGTGAATATACTTTTCTGGAAAGAGAAGTTATTGTTCCATGTTGTCTCCTAAGACTAAAAATCCCTAAAATGATCTGGCCTTCCATGTGACGTAATTTGCTTATACAATAATATTCTTGTTCAGAATGAAGACAGGAATGAGCTTCCTGTTATATTACAGAGATCCTAGGAAATGTGCAAAATGAATATGTCAAATGATGGAGTTCTAGTGCATAGCAATGAAGTCAACACTAATAAAAGTTTGCAGTCTTTCTAAAATGGTCTTGTGCATTAGAGTGTCAAATGCTCCAGGACTTATAACGCAAGAAGACAGGATGTTTCCAAGGCAATGAGATGAGGCTAATTAAAATGTCAGATAACACAAGTTTAGATTGTTTGAAACATATCTTCATGTAAGATAGCAAGATCTCCATTAGAGAGCCACAGACTTAACTTTTTCATAACAAATAATCTTAACATTTTTTTTTACACCAGGTCTGACCTCTGCTGCCTACAAAATTGGATTGATATATCAAAACACATATTGTCTTTAATATTCCTGTCAAACCTGAGCTGTGATGCATGGACTTATTCCCTACTTGGAAGAATGCTTCTGTGAAGCTTAGCTAATAAAAACATGACACAGCCTGTGACTGATGTCTGTTCTCCCAGGGTGTGTTAGCATGGGACAAGCACTGTGTACACATCCTCCTCTTGACACTGAAAAATGAGATGCATCTAGTAAAGAACACAAAAGTATGTTCTAATGGTCTTGCAGCAACCTTCTCATCATTTTTTTTTTCCTCCTTACGCACCTTTATTACCTCTTGATTCTTCTCCTTCCTTCCCCTGTAGGCTCTGAGCGCTACATCTTGCACCAAGGTCCCTGCCACCTCTGAGCATGTCCTGTGCTTGCACAGACCCCTGGCAGCACCTAGGCTTTCTCCGTGGGAGATCTCAGGCTGCTTTTTGCCAGCTGGGACCATGAGAGGACAAAGAAAAGAGCTTGTGCTGGTAAAATAAAGATATTCTTAAAAAATCGAAACAAAACTCAGCAATGAATCTGAATTGAAATTCCAGCAACCTGTTAATTTGTCAGTGCCAGGCGTCAGCCCACTATTAGTCTTTTTCTGGATAGAGATGACAGAGCTCTGTTGACAAGCTGTAGGACTTATTTTGGGAGCTGGCACCTGGCTCCCTGGCACGTCCCCCAGTGGCTGTGTCATGCTCCTCGGAGCTGCTTTTGGCTCTGCAGAGGTTACAGCCGGAGTGGGCTGCTTGGTGCTCCCCAGTCGGCCTGCTTGGGAACCTTGCTCTTTTTTTCCATAAAGAAATGGGTGGGTGCCCTGCTACCCACACCAGCTGCCTCCCTGGGGTGCAAATCTGCTCCATCCCTTCCTGTGAAAGGCCATAGCATCTGATCTGGAGTTTTTCTGCTCCTGCTGCAAGAAAATATTTAGCATTTTAATATCTTTTCACATTTTTAGAAATAATTTATGTATGAACATACACAGTGCTTAGTAATCATTTCTCAGATGAATGTGGAACTTTTCTAAAATTAAACTATCATTCTTTTCTCTTCACACTTGGCTGTCATATCTTTCTTAATGCAAATCAGTCATTGACTAGAGACACCTACTGTAAGAAGCTATTTTAGCTGTCTGATCGGTTATAAATTGATTTTAAAAGTGAAGACCGTTTTGAGGACATAAGCTGGGATTGGTAGGGAATGGAAAAAATATTTCAAAGGGGAAGTTTTGTATTTGAATGTAAGTGACTATTTATCCTAGAGCAAAGACTGTAATCCAGGGATTCTATCTCTCTTTTCTCCTGCTTTAACCCTTAGACCACAGATCCTCCACCCTGGCCCTATACGACGCAGGGCCCCTGAGGAACAGAGGTGGGTACCCCAGGGCAGAGCCCAGGGAATAAAATGTCCCCTTTCAGTCTCCACGTGATAGAGGGTGAAAGAAAAGGAGGAGATTATCTCTGAAGGAGCCTGGCTACTCTTCCGCTCTGAAGCAAGTCCCTTAACACAGGAATGAAAAGATATCCATTAAGGTGAGTTTCAGAGAAATCTCTCTGCACTGCAGTATTTCCCCCTACTATCCTTCAAGTGCTCTTCAGAGGGAATATTCACATTTTCTGGGGAAAGGAAATGGCTTTGCTAACACAGTGGTGATCCGCACAAAGCAAGGGTGAAGCAGAGAAGATTCACTGGGTGCAACTTGGGAAGCTGGAAAAATTAGAACTGTTTTGTGGTTTTCTTTTTTCTGCTTTTTATTCTTCAGGGTCAGCTCTGATACTATCTGCTAGGTCTTGAACAAGGAGCTTAATTTTTAAGACATCTGACTTCTCTCTGCTTTTTTTTTCTGTTGCTTGCACTGCCAGTTCTTAGTATGTAATTAAAAGTATGCAAACAGTAGCTGAGTTTCTAAATAAATTAATTTTGAGTGAACATGCTTACCAACTTTAATGTTTGCATGCTGTATGTATACAAACAATAGTTATCCTGACATGAATATTGGGCAAAAGTAAATTATGAAGCCAGACAGATAAATAAATATAGAACTCAACTTCCACCTACAAATAACTCTGTGCTTTGCTGGTTTGTTAAATCATTTATTTTCCCTAAAAAATTACAGGTAAGCAACACTATTCAGATTTTTATAATTTATGATCAATCTACCATGTCAAATATTCTGAACAGTGATCATCAAATGCATTTGAATAAACAAATGCATGTAACAGTAGCAGCATGTTTGTAGATATTCAGAGAGCATAAAAAGAACCTAATAAATAAAATAAATTACAAAGTGCGTGTTCCTTGCACGGGTCTATTGTCCCCTGAATGCTCGTAATTGAGAGTTCAAAGCCTAACATTGTTACTTTTTGTAAAGTTTAGAGAGACATGTTTTTTTAATGCCTAGACTTGAGGTTTCTCAGATGTATGCAGGATTTTCTAATGTGCTCCATTTAATACAAAATTCAGGGCAGCTATAATCCTCCTCTACACTTGAGTTAGAAACGGAGTCCCGAGATCAGATTGCAGTTTTGGAATGAGGCCAATTGTTGAAGAAAGTGATTCTTTCCCCCTCTCCACTCCTTTCACTTACTAAAAGATACTCCTCGTTTGGCTTCTAAGAAGGCTCCCTGGGAACCTTGTGCCACAGCTGGCATGGGTGGGAAGGTGCGATGCCTTTGGCAGGGCTACGTGGCATAGCCCTGAGCCACCCTGTTCTACCACACTGTAAAGGGAAAGCACTTCCCGGTTCCTTCTGACAGCTCTTCCCGTCAGCTGCTCTCCAAGCCTTATGCCATCTGTTTGCATCTTTGCTGTAACCTATGAAAGTCTGTTTTATTAAGAACTCAGCACTGGTGCCTGGGCCTATAAGCAAATGCAAATACATGACTTCAGCACAACAGCACAGGAGCAGTTAGCAGGGGCGCAGCCTAAAGGGCCATCTCCCCCTGTTTTGCAGCAACAACCAGTGGTGTAACAAGGGCTGACCCTGCTTGTTCCCCTGAATCAGGATGTGTCATTTGCAGCTGAAGAGAGAAGGATAGCTCTAGGACCATAGCTGTGCACTGTCCCATGAGGCGGGAACCAAACCTCTGCTGCACCCCACACCCTCAGGACACAGCATGGTCCACCTGGGAAGTTGATTGTGACACTTCCAGCCTTTCCATCACTGTTTGACAGGGCAGGCTGTGACTGTCTCATGGGTACCCTATGGGCACGAGCTACCCCAAGGCAGTGTGCACTACTGCAAAGTGCTTGGGCACCTATGTGTGTCTTCCATGTCAGGGCTGCCCTTGTGGGGCCACCTCTGCTTCAGGTTCTTCCTCCTCCTGTCTTGGGAGAACAAGTCTTGCATACGTTGAGAATGTGCTCCTTGTGACCTGGGGCCTTGATGGCCTCATGCATGGAGGTCTGCCAAATCACCTGCCGTCTCCTGTGCCTGGCTCAGCTGGGTGAGCCAGGTTCTCCAGCCTGATGGTTGGGAACGGCTGGATGTGAGTGCTTCTTAGGTCACACATTACACTGTCCTGTGCTCTGCTCAGCCCCTGTCTCTCTGCCACTGATTTCTTCTTGGCTGCTAACTTGGAGACCAGGATGTGCAGGTGCTTGCAGTGGTGGGCCGGCAGCTCCAGTCCAGTTGCTGGCGGTCAGAACCTCTGCTACACAGGCACACACATATATGCACATACACATTGGTCTCTCTGGGAGCTTGTGCATATTTATGGTCCCTTCAGTGTCTGATTTTCAGGCTCCTGGACTCTAGATGTTATGCTGTTCCTGACCTATGGTCTGCTTGAGAGCTGGCTCCCAGACCCCTTACCCTACTTGTCAGCAGGTCTCGTTTGAAATTTTCTAGTGAATTACACATACATACACTCACACAGGACTGATGCTCCCTTGGGAAACATGCACATGCTCACACACACGCACAGACACACATGCACATACACCAGTGTCTCCAGTTGCTGGCACCCCAGGCACGTGGGTCCTCTGACCCATGGCCTGGCTTCAGCTGCTGCACTCGCACCCATATAGACACACAAGCACCCAGAAGAGAGAGCCCATCACCCAGGAAAGTAGTTACAAATGCAGTTTAATTGGAAGACTCTGGTGATTAGGCATGGGGCATGACCAAAGAAGCATACTGACCGCAGCCTGTTTACATACAAGTGGCTCCTTTTATCCAATTACCTCTGTATTTTTCCACGCTTACTCCTTCACAAGCAACCTTCACCATTCCATTCTTGGCTTTGGTTTTTTCCCTTAATATCCCATGAGCCTCACAGATTCCTACTAACCTGTTTAAAACGTTCCGTGGTATGTTTTACACCATTCCCCAAATGCTCATCCCATCATGTGTGGCTCTCAGAAAGGTAATCCTTGACTGTATACAATTAAGTGTCAGCAGATCCACAGTTTGATCTTCAGAAGTTGTGTCACTTCTGTGTCTTCTGTGCTCCTTTGATAGATTTCTTCAGCCAATACAGCTTATACAGTCACATGTGGAAAAAATAATTTCCTAAAGCACATTTACTGCTATTTTTTAGGAAGTCATGTTATGAGGCTAACAAGGAACGTGAATGGCATTTAAATACTGAGTAGGCTGGGACATCATGGGTCTGATTCAGTAACTTGGGAAAGGAAGACAAGTCTTTAGTCTTGGTTGACAACCTACCATCAACTTCTGAGTAAGATGTGCTGCTACTAAATATTGTTCCTTCTGTGAGTAGGACATTAGGTGTAAGTAATGCTAATAGCCTTCAGGAGGTGATTGGGAAGGATACCTGATATTTTATAAATGGAGTTGTTGTTCTGTTATCATTTGTACAACCATATCCAGAAAAACTAAGACTAGATCCAGAAAGCCTATAATTTCTGTGAGATGTAAACAGTGAACACTCAACATTGGAGACAGCCTGCAAGGTTAGGAGTGGGTTGTGCCCTCCCTCATTACAGAACAGCATGGCACACCAGGGATGTAGTGCATGCAGGAGAGTGCCTGGTAACGACACTCATTTGTTGTCATATCAAAAGGATTCCAGCAGTACAAGATTCAATACTTCTGTCTGGAAAGATGTTTTGGGAAGGCACCATTGTGCAGACTACTTGCACTCTCCTGTCTCCCCTGCAATAGGCAGGGAGGTTAGATACCAACAACTCTCAGATTATTAGAGCTGTCTGTGTAAATGTTTTGATTAAACTTCTTGTGCAAAGGCCATGTGCATTAGTGCACAGGCTGTGTGGAAACATTCCTAGGATGGCAACCTCAAAACTGTTTGCAATCTTATGTTTACTGTTGGCAAAGGTTTCCAGGAGACATGTTTGTGTGGAATATGTGTAGAATTTGGCACCATAGCTTAAGGATCTATCCAGTGACTGCTGAAGGGGTTGCATAATTCCTGTGTTGTCAGGCTTGACACGGTTAGAGATGAAGCATTGCTGTAGATTAGTATGGAATGAACTCCTTTCTTGGCTACAGAATAGTCATATTTGATGTTGCCCACTTGGAAGAGATGCTTAATGGATCAACAGTGTTTTTGATAGTATCTGACAAGAGCATTTTGACTCAGTCCTTTACAATTACTCATTTTTATAAATCATGCATCAGTTTAAAGTACAATGCAGATGTAAAAGGCATTGAAAATGAAAACCTAATAGCATTTTGTATTTCTTACATTAATTATGTTGGAATTAATGTAGTTGTCCAGAAAAACAGGCCAGATGTGATGTTTGAATCCTTTCTGTCATCAAAGAAGCTGGCTTGAACCAAGCTTTTTGTCTATTATTTTTTGTGAGGGACCTGTTTGCAGGTTTTGCTATGTATCTTGGCTGTTAAAGCTGTGTTATTTGCGTTATTTTTGCTAGCCTGGTATATGGCATTTTTATTATGATTTGTTGCAAATATGCCCACATTATTATAATTAGCATATGTGAAATAGATGTGGAGTTACTAACAGCAATAGAGATGTAAATAGCAATAGTATAAAAATATAGCTACTATCTAAAAAGTAACTGCTTTTCCAAAACAACTAGTCAAATAAAATTGTGGATGTACTTAAAAAATCTTTTTTAAATATAAACTTTGTCTGTAGACCTTAATCCACCCCTGTTTCCAGCTGAAATTATGCAGCATATAAGTTGATTAAAATTCTCTAACACTGAACGTACAGGTTGAATCTTGTTGTTATATTCTTTTCTATTGAATAGTAAAATGATGAACAGTGTATGTAATATGTGATAGAGCAATATTCTTTTATTCAATTTTGCAATTTAAAGTTAAGAACATTTTGGTTAATGGAAGGTGAAGATGGTATTAAGGGGGTTATTATTTATTGGTGATTTATACAGCAATAAGATTGTACTGTAAAGCACTGAGATAGAAAAATTGACATGTTAAGTCTTCTTAACTCTCAGGCATTGGCAAATTGCCCTTGGTTCTTGTTGAATAATGCACATTGGCTGATATATACAAGGTGCAAACTGTGTATAGATTCATTTAGAACTCCCAGGTGGGAGAATTTGAGTATGTTTTCAGCGAAGAGTCTATTATCCCTTGGTAAATGAGAACATTACATATGAAAAATATGGCATCTACAATGAGTCATCTTAAATACAGATAGAGCTAGCTGACTCTGCCAAATTCACCTTTCCGAGCTATACCTGGCCTTTAATTACCAGATTTTTTTTAATGGTAGCTGTTTGTCAGATGCTCTAGTTTGATGTTTGCCTAATAGTGATAATAATTCATCAAGTTCCTACTAAAGATGTAGTGAACTTTTATTGCTAAAAAGCACGATTTAAAAAAAAAAATCTTGCTGGTTGCATTATTTCACCATTTTTCATCTGGTAGATAGTAAATTCCCCAGGGCAAAGATTTTTACATTTATATTTGTAATCTGTCATTCAGACCAATGGGACAAAAAAGTCCGTATACACCAATAACTGAACACCAGTTAATTTTAGATTATAAGATGACTGAGAAATTAATTCTGCAATTTTGCTTTCTAGGCATAGTTATGTAAGTTTTAAATGGTAATTAACATCATAGCAGTAAAAATTTTAAGGTGATCCCATGCCAGGAAAATGTCCACAATCAGTCTAAACCAAAAGCCTCTGAGGACTTTCTAGACCTTTCATTTGTTAATATAAGTGCTGTTGTTTCATTCTGACAAACCTAGTCAATGTATTAATCCAATAGCTAAAAAAGTATATATTTTCTTAAAATGTGACATAAAAGAATAAGTGTTTACTTGCATCAGCAAGACATATTATCTAGGATGGAGGCAGTGCAGTTTTATCAGAAAAAAGAAAGCATATTTCTGTGATAGTAATTTAATCTATTTCTAGAACATATAAAGGATAGTGAAAATCTGAAGATGAAGATAATAAGAGTTGCTGATACTCAGAAAGGCAGAACTTCAGCACTGAAAGATAAGAAACAGCCTTTGACTCTTCAGGTGTGTTACATTAGGATGCCTATCAGAATGAAAACAATGAAAAGTTGTATTTTCAGCATTTTATTCTTTTTTATTGCTTCAAATGCTGCTTTCTCTAATTATGGCAACAGATGTTGGCAGTACTGTACAATATGTATCTGCACAATATGCGTTCTCTCACAATTTGTTCCTGCAGAGAGTGAGACTTGAATTTATTTTTATTAAATAAAGACATTTATAGGATGTTCAATAACTGGAATTGTTACAAAGTCTTCTTACAAGGCATAGGGGAGGTTCACAGTTCAAATGGACTGGGTAAAGTTGAGGGAAGTGTAGAATCTTCCTTCCCCTCTTTTTCTCTTCTCAGTAATATAGGGATATTTTTTGAACAAAGACTAAGTGGCAGACAAACACATGTATTGTTTAGCTTGCTCAGAAAATAGTTAAACATCTGCCATGCAGTAATATCGTGATATGAATTGTAGTCAACTAAGGATTGTCTCTATCGGAAAAATAGGTATTTATTGAAACTCACAGATGCAAGCTTTGGTCTGGCCCAGTATTTTTTCTTCCTTGATCTCTCATCTTGTACATGAATATACATACATACATACATACTATGTCCCCTCAGGCCAAAACTTGAAATGAAATGACAGTGATGGAGGGATATGGACTCTGGGCAACATAAAAAAAGAATCCTGTATGCCTGTGAAATCCAGATTCCCTGTTCCAGTGATATCTGAGGAATGCCAAGTAACTTAAAGACAGGATTTAGGCTTCACTGGCCTGCGTGCCCTCTTCTGAGTGCAATGCCATCTCAGATAGCTTCCACCCCGTCTTCTCCCCACTGACTCTCCTTTGTCTCTTCTCCCTCCTGTCGCTCTCTGCCTCATTGCCAACAAAAATGTCCAATGATCTGAAAAATAATCTGAACAAGTTTTTTCCATCTGGATCTGTTCCCTGATGTGTCTCTCAGTGTGAGCATACACAGCTGTGCTGCTGTGGGGGTAGGAATGATTTTAGCGGGGTGAAGTGGATCTGTCTCACTGCTTGTGAGACCATGGCCTCAGTCATTCTACTATATTTCACCTTAATCTCACTGCAACAACTAATGCATCAGCTAACACTATGTCTCCTGTCATTCTTGAGCAGCTTTCTGCACCCAGAGAGTCTGAACCTCTACTGGGAGTCAGGAAGATGCTGCCTGATGAGGTTTCACAGAAGCAGGCAGTCCCTTTTGGCCACAGAAGGGCTGCCATGTTAAGCAGCATGGAGTCTTTCACACTGCAGATTTGTGAATATCAGCACTGTACTCTTCCAGATTGTGGGAGCAACATTTTGCTCCTCACTGTTTCCTGGACTGGTGGCTGCCTGCCCCTGGTTACAGGCTAGAAAAACGTTCACTGATTCAACTCTCCTCATGAGTGTTTTGTCCCCTATGCAGTTTAAGGCTTTATGGTCTCTATCAACATGTCTGTCACCATTTCTTGGTCTTATACTTTCAGACAGCTCCTTCTTGTCTCTATGCCATATGACGATATGGAGGAGCCCTGAGCTATGAAGTCCTTCTTCCTCCTCTTCTGCTGTGCAAGTTACTTAGTTGAGAACAATCTCCTGAAGATAAGTTTCTCACATTAGACATCTCCAGATCTGGCGGATGGACATTCCCTTCACCCTGCCATGGCTCTCCTGTTCTCCAGTGTCCTGCACATGCTCTGTGCTGTTGGCTTCAGTCCCTACCACAGGCAACAGCAGGGCTGTGGCCCTCCTAGGGTGGCAGAAAGCTGATTGAAGCAGAATGACTTCTGCAAGCTTGGTTGCTGTGCTAGAGAAGCCCCAACTGCAGCAGGAACCCTGACTAATTTGTTAGTGTTGAGTCACAGCTTAGTGCTGAGGTGACCCAAGAAAACTTTAGTACTCATCTAGGGATTAGCTGGCTGCTGAATGGCAGCCTTGAACATGCCATTAGTGTATAAATGATGGTCTTAGGTGAGCAAAATGATCAGTTGGTGTCAAAGTTCCTTTAAGTATATATTCTCACTTCTTCTTGGTGAAAGCCAAGACTCAAAGATGAAACTTCTGTCATGGAAGAAAAGATAGAGCCAGAGACTGCCCACAGGGGACAGCTATTGGCTCGCAGAGGTATGTAAAGTATATTTTTCCCACACGCTCAGTTTCTGCCAAGTCAATGAAATTAGAATCTGACCTTTTTGTTCTGATTACCTTTGAAAGGAGCCAGGGTTGCCAAAATCCTCTGCTAATACACCAGAGGAAAAGGAAGCAAGTCATAAAATATGTTTTGGATCAAACAGTAACATTCTGTTGCATGCATCTAAAACACAGTGGAAAGAACACAGTGCTGCTTTGGAGTATGAGTAGGGACATGAATCATGATATTAGCTCAATATTTGCCCAAAGAGTATAAACCACAAGGATTCAGGCAGCTAAACTTTGTTTATAAGAGCTGCACAAGAAAATGTGTATACTGCAGTCTTGTTTGTCTTAACCGTCCAATTCCATGGCTTTCTCTATACTGCAAGTAATTTTTAGGTGTTATTTTCCTTCTTTTTGAACAAGGAAATTATATAAATAAAACTTGTGATAATTAAGAAAATGCTGCATCCCAGAGAGAGCAAAACATTGGCAACATAACCAAATTTGATATTGTCAATGGTTTGGGTTGGCAACATTGACAATAATAAGGAACAGATCTTTTTAATGTAAATATAGCACTAGACATCAAAAAAGTGGTGATTGGTGCCTCATAAAGCCAGCTCAAGAAGAGTTGAAGATCACATGGAGTCATGTGAGTCAGTTGGTTGACTTTGAAAAGTGGACTATAGGGTGGGTCAGCAAGTGATTGGCCTTGTGGTGTTGGGAGAAGAAGGTAAGGGGTTTATGTTGTCAGTCTGATGGCCCTCTGGCAGCTTGTGACCCTCTTGGATGCCTCAAACCAAGTCTGAGAAGGGGGAGTGTTTCCAGTAATCCGGATTTATCAATCAAGTTTTGAAAAAATCTTGGCAGGTGGGAAAAGGACAGAGGTTTTCTTCATGACTGGCTGGAAAACTTAGTGGTCTATGTTGGTTTTGGCAGCCCCACCAGTTGGCCAGGTGGAATCACCTTCTGGCAGACCAGCTCTCTGATGTGTATTACCAGCCTAGTCCTAGTACCTGCTGACTCCTGCATCAGTGACAAGACAGAAAAGGGCAGCATCCTTGCTGAGTGGTGAGCATGAGTGAGTGGAGTCATCAAAAAGCCTGGGAGATGTGAAAGGAACTGGAGATATTTCAAGGCAAAACGTTATGTGGACATGTAGGATACTATGAAAGGACTTAGGGGACATGTGGTGAACTTATGATACTGGAAGCAGAGAGGGGTTATTTGGGGTGGAAGAGGAAAGCTGTGGGACATTGAACTGCAGGAAATTGAGGTTCAGTAGTTCTTCTCCTCAGGGAGCAACTTGTCTTCAGAGCTTGACAATATTCCATTGTGGTTAAATTTGTCTGGAGGGATTGGTTTATTGCTATCATGATATATGGATCTCTTACAGATACTTATCTCAGAGGTTATGAAGGGGTTCAGTTAGCAATGGCAGGCTATAAATGGGGAGGAGAAGGATGTCAAGCTTAACAGTAGGGAGGAAGGAAAACTAAAATAATAAATATTGATTTGGAGTATGTCTTTTATTATCTCTGAGTGAAGAGGAAAATGTTATAATAATGTGATCTTTATGTGAACCATAAATTATCCACATCAAGCTTTTCTGCATTGGTGTTGACTAATCAGCGAACCATTCTGGGGAGCTGTTGGCTATACTGTTCATTCAACAGCTTGAGTTCGTTACCATATTTCATTGTATTCCTGTAGGCTGTACATTTTTATTAGTTTATTGCGATTTGTGGGATGCATGCTCTGGACTCAAGGAATTCACTTTTACCAGATGGCTTGAATCAGTAGGAGTCCTGTCCTGAGTTCAGTGATCCTTTGATCTGTTCCCTATTGTACCACGATGCATAGCTGAAGAGAGCTAAGTAAATCCCGATAATAACAGATGTTTTACAAAGTTAAAACCTTTCATGTGGATCCTGACCATATACTGAAAGTAAATTTTAAAGCTAAAACAAGCACTGGATATGCAAATTGAATGATGCATTAAGCTGTCAGTGAGAGGCTTTTTTGGAATAACAAATGTACTTTTTTAATCTGAAATTTATTTGGACTTCATCCCTCTCTGACATAACTTTTATGAGTGACCAGGGAAATGTGTATGGACAAGCCTAGTGAATTTGCTGTTACCATGAGTACACATGAAACACTTCCAAAGAAGGAACGTCAGCAGCGTAGTGTCTGTGACGCTCAGCTCCTTCCCAAGAAGCCTGAAGCAGCATAGGAATAAAACTGAAGGCATGGGCTGCTACCAGGAGGTCTATAGAGGACACAGGTCCTTGGCCACATGGTGCCACACAGGGTGTGTGTGTGGGAACCGTGCAAGGCACTTCATTCCTGCAGGTACTTTCCTGCATACCATGTCCTTCCCCTCACTCCTGTGCAATATGGGACATCTGCTCGACACCATCTCCTTCTGAGACCTGTAGGCCACTTCCCCAGTTGGCCTCATCTTCTCATGTTCACCTCTGAGATGTGCCCAGTTGGTGACTAGGATGGGGAGGAGAGAGGGCCACGGCTGGTCCAGTGCTGTGTTAGGTAGGCCAGCACTTCCCAAGGAGACTCAGAGATGTGAGGGACCCTGAAGGATGCCCTGCTGTGCAGTGCTTGTCCTGTGGTCTGCCTCAAGTCCCTCTCTGTCAGCTGTGTTCAGCATGACCAGCAGTTCTGCTTGAGGAACCTATACCCATCTTTTGTGTAGAAAAGCTTTTTAATTTTTCATTTAACGCTTACTCCCCCCTTAAAAACTTAATGAAGTTAACAAATGGACATCTCCCACTCAGAAACTCCTATAATAGAGACACAAAACGGGCCCTGCCTCAATCTGCCCTTTCCCTCCACTACAGACTCAAGCTGGGAACATTGCTTTAAGAAGGAGTCTCCACTGCCCTGGCCATGCAGTAAAGGCTGCGTTTCTCCAAGTTTAGATTGAGTTACTAAGGTTTCAAGACCCAGTGATTACATGTGTGGGCACTTCATTGCTTCAAATTCATTAACAAAGTAGTACTACTTTTTTATAAAGTGTTCTTCATATGGATTAACATTAAAAGGAAAGTAAGATCTATTGTCCAAAAAACATTCCCTAAGGAAAAAAAAGAGTAACGTGACAGCTTGTGATTCCTTAATACATAGGTCAGATGGAGGAAATCTAAGTGATGGTATGAATACTAAGTTTTTCCCATTTCGGAGTCAAGAAGGAAAAGTCATACAAAGAGCCAGTGCAGATGTTCACCATGTGGTCTTTTTTTGCGGTCTGGCAGACAGATCATGTAGATAGTGTCAATACTTTAAGACTTAATCAAATGTCAATGCCTTAGTTGCATATATTGAAGTGGATATATTAAAGTTATTTGTATCTCATAGAGCTGTTATTTCATGCTACCTGCAAAAAGGCATGATGTGTTTAGGGTACATCTACGCCAGTAGTTACTTATGTGCAAGCTACCCAGTTACATTTTTGTCTCATTTCCACTTTTTTGGGAAAAAGTTTGCTCAGATTCAACAATTATAGTGCTATTCTGTAATGAGCCTAGCCAGGTAAGTCTGGGATATTCTCTGATTTCTGTTGTACCTTTTCTGTTCTACAGGTTTTGGGCAGCAGGCTGACAGAAGTTATGCACCTTCACCTGCTCACAAGCATTTGCACGTGACCTGAAGGAGGATTTTCTCCACATTTTCTACTTCAAAATTCCATTATTTTGCTTCCTCACCTCAGGTTGTGAGGCTCAGGCCACCTCTTGATTGTCTATGGGAAGTTATCTGTATGTGGAAGGTGAGAAAGTGCATTCACTCTACTTGAGTTACCTAAACTATGTAAGCAAAGTCCTTCTTGAGCAGGGGCCATATGTGACCTCCTGGCAGCCCCTCTCCCAGGTTGACCAGAGGTTGGAAGGATCAGAGAAGTGGTGGACTACATCAATGCAGGAGGGCAAGGTAGCCTCACAGTGCTTACGAAGAATCTGGCAACAGATCCAGGACTTGGCACCAGCCCAAGCCTGAGAGGCCGTGAATCCCTTCCGCTCACAGTGGAAAACACTGCAACCACAGCAGAAGTCAGCTTTTGTGTGCACACAAGGGTAACACAGACAAAGATCAAAGGCAATTTACTGGTGCAAAGTCAGATCGCATCATTAGCAATAAAAAGAGTGTTTTGTTTTGTTATAGACCATTTTTAAAAATCTATGACTTTCCATTAATACTGGAATAATATCATATGATTTCTTCTCTCAAATTCATGAATTCTTGTATTTTTCGTTCTGTTTATTGGTCTGTGAAATCTGTGTGCATGTGTGACTATCTTATGGTGTAGTTTATGTATACTATGTTACATGTGCCAAGAAATATGCTGATGGAAGTCTTTGTACATGAAACACATTTTAAGGGCCTGAGCTTGCAGGATGTGTGCAAATCAGACCCCTGTAAAGTCCTGCACATTAGATGTCTAAAAATGAGGGCATCACTTTAAAAAATGTATTTCTCCTTACCAGATCTTCTCCATTAAGAGAAGACACTGTAAGAGATAAATTATGGTGTTTGTGTAAGTTATTTTTCTTTATTAGAGCAGTGCTGCTTCAAGTATTTGGGAAGCGTTGTTTCTACTGATGCTCATTACTATTGGCACTCCAATGCAAATAACCAGTGCCTGCCACAGACAAGACTTTTTCTGAATGTTGTTCTGTCTGACACTACATAGTTTTTTGAAAATAATCTTTTTAAACTTTTAAAACACCAAAGTATGTTTGCTTTGAGATTTTAACAGTGTTAAATATTTCTTTGCAACTGGGGACAGTATAATGGAAGCTGAACAGGCACCTCTGCCCACACAAGTACCTTTTTAAATGCATT
The DNA here is from genome assembly GCF_000695765.1 of Mesitornis unicolor. Taxonomy (NCBI): domain Eukaryota; kingdom Metazoa; phylum Chordata; class Aves; order Mesitornithiformes; family Mesitornithidae; genus Mesitornis; species Mesitornis unicolor. Next base: position 45,388 of record NW_010201246.1, read on the forward strand.
TCCAAGTGTTTCTGCTGTTGTTTGCTATTGAAACTTTGAAAAATCTTTCTAGTGCCTAAAGTGTGAAACAAAGAAAGGACTGTTTCACTTTTCTTTTTCAAAGGTGAGGAAATTTCAAAATTATTGAAGGCAATAAAAAGGAAAATGAAAAGCAACACCAGAACAATTTTGATATTTTCAGTTTTACTGTGTCACTTCGAAAAATAAGAGGAAAAAAATGAGAAAGTCTCTCTCTGTGTACACATCTTGATTTTTGGTAGGTTTCACATTTGGATTTTTTTTTGGTGAAAGATTCTTGTTTCAATAATAGTAGTTTTTCTTTGAAATCCAAATCTTAATTTTCAGATAGTTCTGGGAATAAATATGACTTGTTTTCTGGAAAAATAGAATCCCTTCTAGCTAGAAAGTCTTTTGCTATCTAAAGAATTCTAAATTTGGACAGTTAAACTAGAAATAAATAATAATATGATAATTAAGTATACATCTTTAATTCAAACAATCCCTCCTCCCTGAATTCCGAGATAAAATTAACTAAACTTGCTTCTTAGTAATAACTACCTTGTTCCTACTCCCATAAGCCAAGACTGTCATCTGCAGACATGAATAAAGACTATTAATGTTATACTCACTGAATTTCAAGGAAATTTCTTGCAATATGTAAAAGTAATCATGTGCAAATGTGTTTGCAGATCGGGACTGTATTCTCACCCAAATATATAATGCAGTTTCCAGGTGGTAGCTGGATATTATGTCTATTTTTGTTTTAGCACAATGAATACTCAGCAGCAGAGTAATACTGCTTATTGCTTTTTCCTTCTAGTATTGTTCATGGCAGAAATCCAATTTATACAGTGCAAATAATCATTATTTCCAATAGGCCAAGGATTTTTCCTGGCAAGAGCATAACCAATGTCTTCTACTCCTATTTGTGTCATTCATGATATTTCAGTGATATGAGTTAGCATATAAAATCCATCACCCATAGAAGGATTGTGAATTAAAAATGAAGAAAGCAGGGAACATGCTTAGTGCTGTGAGGCAGAGGGAATTAAAAGCAAATAGCAAGCAGGTGAAAAAAATCCAACAAGGAAGCTTAATGCACTGAAGAAGAACTGAGGTCTTGTGGCCCTGGGGAAGCATTGCAATCAGTGTCTTGGAGGCATCGTTCAGTCCCTGCACATCACTGCTAGGGAGTTAACTACTGTTAAAGAGCACTTTTATGAGGGGCTTGCCACTGCCCCCACGTCCTTTCCCAGATCGTTTTTGTTTTATGCGGAAGGGACTTGAGTGGCAATCCCTTTCTCGCCTGGGAGGCTGTAGGGATTCAGTGCCAAACGCAGCTCTTCAATTGTCTTTTGAAAAAAAGACTCCAGCAGGATGCTAAAGCAAGAGTGTGTTTTCATCACCGACTTTGCAAACGGGAGTGACTCATGTGCCATCTGTTTTGTCCTTCTACCCAATCATATGTGCTCCCTGTTTGTGCTGGTTAACATATTTGCCATCTATTAACGAGAGAGGAAACTTTGGAGCAGCCAAAACAAATATGCCTGAGAAAGGCTGAAGTTTTGGAAGGGGCGGGTTGGAATGCCACTGCCACCATCACTTTCCATTGAAACATGCAGTTCTGGGGCAAGGACATGCCGGGTGACAACCCTCTGAGATCTGACAACAGGTCAGGGATTTCTGAGTGTCTGAGGCACATCTGTATTAGGTAAAACAGTGACTGCATTAGCTGTGGAGCGTACTAAATGCACCACATCATGCCCAGGCTGGCAAACCCTGCTCCTCTGTGCCTGTTGTCGCAGCTCTGTGGTGTGCAGGGGTGGGTGTACTGCTTTGGAGCCTGAGTGGGACTCTTCAGCCTGGAAGGGAGAGGACCAAGTGGGTGTACTGGCATAGTGTGGGTTTGTGAGCAGTATGGAGAAGGTGAGTGGGGACTACTCAGAGCTGACCAGAAGAGACCATTGCTCCAGTGCAAAAACTGGGGGGGCAACAAATGAAAAGCAGCAGTTGTCAGGTTCAGAAAAGACCCAGAGCTATTCCTCTACCCAACACCCCGCTGAATGGTGGAACTTGCCGTAGGACACTGAAATATTATCTGGGTCTTAAAAGAAGCTTGAATAAATGAATGGAAAAAAGTTTCCGTCAGGAGCACTGAAATACTATGACAACACCTCTGGCTCATTCTGCAGTGTAACCTCTACATGATATTGGCACTGAAACTTGGACGCTGAAATCACTAAGCCTTATAACAGACTCAAAAGACCAATGCCAGAATAAACTGGAAAACTGGATTACTGGTGCCTTGGCCACTCATAGACTGGTTTTTTACCAGATATTTAGGCTTTGAGGTCTTAGTGGTCACTTAAAGAGTCCACCAGCAAGATGGTAATAACCCCATCTGAGGAGAAGGACTATGATGGACTAACCAGAGCGTGGCACGTTCCACCCATTTCCTAGATAACGTCCAAAGACACCGTAATATGATGATGACAATGCTTACTAACAGGACATTAATAGATGGTATCACTAGAGGAAAATCAGTAACAACCTGGGCTCTTAAGCATTACATCACGACAGTTGACAAAAAGCATAAGCAGGGCCAAGGAATGACTTATGAGAGCACAGCCTGTCCAAGGAGCAGCCTTCCTTCAACAAACTCCATGTTTCCCTTGGTGTCTTGCTGTCATGCTCTTGTAAATCATCCCTCACAGGTTTTAAGATTTGAGTCTCTTTAGTTTGCAGAAGAGGAGACTGAGGGGAGACCTCACTCATGTTTATAAATATTTAAAGGGTGAGTGTCACGAGGATGGAGCCAGGCTCTTCTCGGTGACAAACAATGTTAGGACAAGGGGTAACGGACACAAGCTGGAACACAGGAGGTTCCACTTAAATTTGAGAAGAAACTTCTTCTCAGTGAGGGTGACAGAGCACTGGAACAGGCTGCCCAGAGAGGTTGTGGAGTCTCCTTCTCTGGAGACATTCAAAACCCGCCTGGACGCCTTCCTGTGCAACCTCATCTAGGTGTTCCTGCTCCGGCAGGGGGATTGGACTAGATGATCTTTTGAGGTCCCTTCCAATCCCTAACGTTCTGTGATTCTGTGATTCTGTGATATACAACTATATCATGACAGAAGTGCAAGACATGCTGTGTAAATGTGTGAAAAATACATCTTGATTTGTCTGTAGTTTCAGGTCCTCAGTGGACAACTTGCCTCTGTCACATACAACACCCGAGAAAGAGCTCACAGGGCTGGTGACGTGGTTTCAGCCTCCCAGCTCAAGCCTAGACACAAGCCAGGATGTGTCACAGTCTTGCTTGAACTGGTTTATGTTTCTCCTTAATCAGTGAAAATGTTACCTAGCTAAATGAGAAAGAGGAACAAACTGTACCTATTACCAGAAATTCTCCCTCAGAAACAGTTTCCAAACATATGCATTAGGTAATGAGCCTGTTTCCGCGACTATGTGTCACAGCACTTAGTGCTATTCAGGTTGAATTTCACAAGCTGGCATTGCTTTTTAATACGCTTGTCCCTGGTGTGCTTTGAATCAGTTGTTCTGCATATTCTTGGGCTGCATTTGTGAGAAACTGTGGTTGTGCTGGGCATCTTCTGTCAGCCCCAAGCCACTTTTCTTGATGGAGCATGATTTGCAGCTCTCTCTAGTTTTTTATTTTCACCTTTCCTATCTCTAGCTCTGTGGTTTTGCAGTGTGATTTGAAACCCTTTGTAATGGACAGAGGCACAGCAGCCATGTTAGCGGCCCTCACTGTGATTCCTTGCCAGCGACAACAGCCACAAATGCACAACTATGTAATTCAGTACCAATATGAATGCATTCAGAAAATATGTGCAAGTTTTTGTTTAGAAAGCTCAGCCTTTTGCTTATGAAATCTCCAAGAGCTTCTTGTGCATTACATCAGCTTTCTCAAACAGTTTACAAGTCTTTTTTTTCCCCCTCTGGAAACATTTGTCACAGTGCGTTATTTTATTCAGTGCTGCTGTATGTAAAATGTGGAATGTTAATACTTTACTTGGCTAAATATGCATAATTTGGGAAGACAGGTGAAGTGATGGATTAATCATCAGGCTTTTCACTTTAAGTCTTGTTAGCTGCAGTTTTAAATGTTGTTTATTTGAAATTACAGTGTGGATATGATGTCTAAGTAGAAGCTCTTTACATATATAAATTAAAGCTGCTTTTGCTGTTGGTAATAAACTAAAGGCTTGATTTAAAATCTGTCATTTTCTCTTATACCTTGAGATTCAGATAGACATTACAAATAACCCAGTGATAAAGGTACTACTACTGCAGTGGCAATAACAATTTCCTTCTGCTTTCTATGAATGTTGCTAAACCTTGACTTATAGGACTTCTCCCGCTTGTTGTAGGAAGGTCATTACAGCTGGATGCACATCTCACCTTTGGCACCCATATCTGACTGTGGCAGCGTTTGTGATAGCAGATATGTGCCATGGCTTTTTACCAGCCATGAGATTGAACTAGGGCCCCATCCTCCCGCAGGAAGCCCCCAGATGAGCTCAGGGGAAGTTTCTACCACCTTCTTGCCATTTTCTTGAGCCTTCCAGCCCATTTGATATTTGGACATTTGACACATGAAATTGCACCTTTGGGTTGGGAGAGTGGAGCTATGTGCCTGGCTTTGCCCTTCTCTGTCAACTTCACAAGCCTGATCTGCAGACCAACACTCTGAGACTGGGCTGCACAAGAGTTCTTCAAGAAAAAGTCCTGCTTCCCTGATAGCTCCTCTTCTGGAAAATTACAGACATGTAGATACATGATTATGAGTCTTTGGCACAGAAATAAATTGAATCCAATTTTGCTGCTCTCATTGAGTGGGGAAATTGCCCTTTATACAGCTCACAGCTGTCCCAAGTCACCTTCCTTACTATCTATTTATAGATTTTATGCTCAAGACATCTCAGCTTCAAAAGAAATTCTTCTTAGGAAAGAATGCAGCATTGTCTGGGAAGATAGGGGCACTCCTGCTTTGAATCTGTGCTGTGGAAGAGAGAGAGGTGAATATTAGTTTTGTCAGAATAGCAATTGAACCAAAAAAATGGGAAAATGTTCTCCTGATGCTGAGCCAAAAAGGGTATTTTTAAGGATTCTTTTGAGAAGCTCAGATGCTTTTATTGAAGCTAAAAGGAGATTTTTCAACATAGTTTTTGGACTATTTCATCCTTTTAACCTTTTTCTGTGTTAGATTTTGTTTAGATAAATAGTGTCATTTCAGAGGAACTGTTTGTTTTGGTGTCAGAACATGTAGGTATTTCTGAAATGAAACATTTATTAAGCAGCATCCAAACACAGTGATTTGATGTAATATTCCCAGTACTTTTCAAGCTCTATTTCACAATGAATTTATTTTGTTCCCAGGGTTGTTTTGCCCAGTTGAGACAGGGGCTGGTCTGGGTCAGGCAAAGACAATAAGCAGAAAAACCTTTCTAAAAAAAGTAGAGACAAAAGAGTATTTTGAGAACCAAATCCTTCTTCCTTGACCAGTGCTGGAGGGAAGAAGTTGATTAAATGGTCTTTAGTGATGCTGGATGATGCTCTTCTATATTCTGCTCTCAGGAACTCATATTTCTTATCTTTCAGATCTGAAAGAAGTACAAAAAAACCATGTTGCTAATTGGTATAGCAAGCTGGCACAGAGCAATTTGTTGACAGAGATATGCACTTTTCATTTAAGTGTTCCAATGTTTCAACTTCATTTGTGGCTGTCTTATGTAGAGGGGAAAGCCGTGATGTCTGTGTTCAAGCCTAGCCTGTCCACAACACTGAAGATGCACCTTGCCTGCCAGAGTATAACCGTCCTTGGGAAATACAATTACCCTGCACAAGAAAAGAAAGTGAGAGGAAATGATGCTCAGACTCCCTGTGTCTTGGGGACATGGTGCTGCAGCAGCCTTAGCGCTTGGCCCCCATAGCAGTGTATAGCTTGTCTTTCTCCATCTACCTTATTTTAAGTCCACTTCAACATGTCTTTGAGAGGAGAAACTCTGGAAAACAACATTTCCAGCAGTCAAACAGGAGGAGATGAAGACCTGCCAGCATTTGTCATCTGACAGTAAGTAAGTAAACAGGTTGGCAACAACATCTAAGATTATCTCCTCTCTGCTTGAGACTGTGTTATATTTCAGTTGAGCTTATGACAGAAAAGCTTGCATTTATCTGTTATCTTCAGCTTTCACATCACTGATTGCCTGTGATCTGAGACATTGCAGTGCTTGTGGCTGGATCAGGCTGGAAGGTGTTGGGGTCCAGCAAAGGACTTCTCGGGAGTCACATCGCTGTGAGGCCACACACAGACCGTGCTGCAGTATAAGAGCATCACCTTCAAGCCAGCTCAGGCACGCTCTTTTCCAGAGTGTGAGGTTTGATCCTGCCATCTATTGCCTTCCTTGGAGGAATTTCTTCTTAACTGCATTTTATCTTTTCTCTTCCTAAATCACTGTTGCAACTGTTTATAGTTGGCTGTGTTTAGTTTGTATTTATACAGCTTTCCTGCAATGAATAACCACCGTTTCATATTAATTATTGGAACACAATAAGGAAAAGAATTGGGGACAGAAGGAATCAGCTGTGAAATTATCTATTCATATCAACAGATTCTTGTATTTACCAAGAAGTTTTTCACTTGCTTAGATAAAGGCATTTTATCCTACTCATTCTTATTTGTTTTCTTGCATTGGAATCCTATTTTCTTTCCTTCCTTCAACACCTCTATTTATGTAACGTTCCTATTGTAATTTACTGCATTGGAAGAGGAACTGTTCAAGCTCAATCTTGTCCAAGCCTGAGCTTCTGTACTTTTTGGAGGATGGGATTTGCTGGGCAAGTGGATTAGCATCTCTCTTTTTTCTGTCCAGGGCTGCATCAAATTGCTACTAAAATCAAAAGAGATAAAATCTTTGGCAGTTAAAAATACATACTTTTGGGACTGCTGTCTTTTTCATAACACAGATTTGGGACCTCTAGGTGTTATCTGGAGTTTGGGACTTTTATCGGATTTATTTTCATATTTCTTAATAAAAGGATGGACTCCATTTAGGAAGCAAGTTTATTGCCACCCAACGATGGCCTTTTTGCCACTGTGCACAAGAGGATTTTAAATCTGCACTTTAGAAGATAAGAATGAAAAGAAATTCTGCTGATTGCACTCCCTTTGGCTCCAGGATTGCATCCACACATCTGAGCTGTAGAAACAGGGAGGTAGAAGTAGATTGACCACTTTATCAGCCACTTCAATGTGCAGCATTTCGAGTAAAACCCTAGCTCCCCGCTACGTTACTCTTGTTCCACATCTGCTTCCCAACCTCAGTCGCGTGCTGCTTTCAGCTTTGCTACAGGAAATAACGTAGCAGCAGCGTTGATCACAAACACTACTGCAGACTCCTTTACCTAATCAAGAGCAATTGCAAAATGGGACTGTGTCTGTCACGCAAACACACAGTCCAGGTCAGAAATAGGTTAATTAAAAGGAGATAAGCAAGACAGGAAGCCCCAAAATAGATCATATTAGTTGGCATGATCTTTACTTTGAAACTTACTGAATAGTTTTCCTTTTCAGACAGTTCATTTCTTTTCTAAATCCTATTCTTTTTTGGGCAAGAAGGAGAGGAAATGTTAATAAATGAGATTAAGTAGCATTTAATTAACATTTTTTTCTCTTTTGAGCTATATGGCTTATACTCCTTGTGTTGAAGCTAGTGGTCTTGCATTTGGTGGGAACAGAATCCATGCCTGGATAAATAACTGAATGCACTCCAGTGAAAACTGCTCCACATGAAATTTCAGAACGGGGATGACACTGGATGCAGCAAACACACTTTTAACAGGGGTAAAAGACTGTGTGTACTAAAGCACAAGCCTGTGTTTGCTTAATTAAAGTTTCTAAAGTCAAGGCAATGGGGAGGAAGGAGAGAGGGAGGGAGGGAAACCTGCAACAGCTCAGCGCATTTTGTCTGAGAAGGACAAAGGGCAGCATCAAATCTCTCCCAGATCCTGCCACATCTTTTCCATGAGCAGGACCTATGCTTGTAAATCCATAGACAAACAGTTACCTCTTTGCTTATGCGGCACCTATGCACAAGTGTATGGCCCAATTTACTTAATGTATACTTAAATTCACTCATTACAGTGGTGACAAGTCCTCTTTAGCTCTCTCCTTGCATAGAGAGAACATTTTTCTACAAGTGGAACATGCCCTTACTTTGGTGACACAGCCAACTGCTTGGAGGTGTGGATGGCCTACATGAGTGGCTCAAAATGCATGGCACTTCAGGACATGGTTTAGTGGGCATGGTGGTGTTAGGATGATGGTTGGACTTGATGATCTTAAAGATCCCCCCAACCTTATATGATTTTATGAAAAATAATTAGAGAAAGCTATTAATGAAAATAATTTCCAAAGTATTTTCAGGGGAATGCAGCACATGAGCAGCAGCCACCTGTAGTATGGGGCAGAGGAATGCAAACAGAAAAGCATGCAGTGCACCCTGCCTCAGGGTGTCAGGACAGTGAAGAACACCAATTTGCAGGCTTATCAGACCTGATGTAGTCTAGTCAAGATATAGCTATCCTGACTGGGATGTCAATACTGTATGAATTGTGTAAGCTTAGTTAGTTCCCCATGGGACAACGAAGAGATGCTGACTGCCTGATTGCCAAATCCAGCCTTCCTCACATCATAGATATTTCAGGCCTGAAGTTCAGATTGGAAAGCTGTAAGTCCTTCAGCCTCATACAAATGAAGAAGAGTATTTCTTTTCTCTAGAAATCAGATCCTCTGTGAGTTGAACTTCCCATGACTTTTTGGCAGTAAGAGGTATGTTTTTTGCTGAGTTGTATTCTTCACATATTGACTATGCTTCCCATGAAATTACAAATACATTTATCATGAAATTGGGTAGATTTCACTATAATTTTTCTCATTTTCACCCTTGGAGAAGGATCTTACAATGCTTAGTGATTGGGCAATAGAATGACAGAAGAAATTCAATGTCAATAGATGCAAAGTGATGCATATGGGGTAGAAGCACCCTAGCTACATACAGAATGACAGTTTCTAAATTAGCCTCTAATGTTCAGAAAAGATTTGGGAGTCATTACTGATAAGTCCCTGTGAAAATCAGTTCATTGCTCAGCGGTGGTCAAGAAGATTATTAGGAATTATTAGGGAAGGAATAGAGAGCAAACAGAAAAAAATAGTTATCACATTATAGCTATCACATAAATTCATGATGCATCTGCATCTTGAGCATTATGCAGTCAACTCATCACCACAGCTCAGAATGGAGAGCTGAAAGTGTCCTAGAAAAAGGAAGAAGCAGGCTCAGTGAATGAAGTGACTTCTGTGTGAAGAAAGGCAAAATATACTGGGTATTTTCAGCTTGGGGAAGAGATGAATCCTGATACCATCATGAATGGTAATGGGTAGTTGAGGAAAGAGATTAATTATCATTTCTGACAATATAAGAATAAGGGCTGATGAAATAATCAGCTGGGCGTTTAAAAAGGGAGCACTTCATCACCCAGCATGTGGAGAAGTTGAGCAACTCATGGCCACAGGATATTATGGAGACCAAAATAATAAATGGGTTCAAAAGCTTGATACGGGCAAATCTGCAGAGGATAGAACCATCAGTTTCTCTTTAAAATGACATTCAGGATTAAACCCTCAGCTCAGAAATCACTATGTCACTGATGACCAGAATATAGGAGACAGGGGAGGGTCACTCAGTGTCTGCATTACTTCTCATATGCTTCACTTGAGCATTTCCTTCTGACCATGCTCAGGGTATAGAGCCAGGTCAATATTTGAATTTCCGTATGATCACAGTATGGCTGTTCTTTTATTATGCTTTTCTGTCATTAGAAATTATGACCAAAGTCAGAGACAGGTGAGGAGTATAGTCAGGATTCTGCATTTTAGGAAAGCAAAATTCCAGTTCTTCAAGGAGTTAGTCAGTAGGACCCCCTGGGAAATGGTCCTCAGGGACAGAGGAGCAGAACAGAGCTGGCAGATCTTTAAGGAAGCTTTCCACAGAGCACAAGAGCTCTCAGTCCACAGGTGTAAGAAATCAGGCAAGGAAGGAAAGAGACCAACATGACTGAGCTGAGACCTGCTGGTCAAACTAAAGAGCATGAGGGAACTGCACAGACAGCGGAAGCAGAGACAAGTATCTTGGGAGGAGTATAGGGATGATGCCTGGTTGTGTAGGGATGAGGTCAGGAAGATCAAGGCATGGCTGGAGCCAAACTTGGACAACCTCTCTCCTCACCCCTGCCAAGCTAATGGACCACAGGATGGGGACCAGGCGGGTAAAGTCCCTCCCACTGCAAGGGAAGATCAGGTTCATGACTACCTGAGGAACCTGAACACAGATGAATGTATGGAATGTGATGAAATGCATCCCAGAGTCCTGAAAGAATTGCTTGATGTAGTTGTCAAGCCACTCTCCATGATATTTGCAAAGTCATGAGAGTCAGATGAAGTCCCTGGTGACTGGAAAAAGGGAAACATTGCACCCATTCTTAAAATGGGTAGATAGGAAGACCCTGAGAACTACTGATCTCTGCCTGGGAAGGTCATGGAACAGATCCTCCTAGAAGCTATGCTAAGGCACATGGAGGAAAGGGAGGTGATTCAAGACAGCCAGCATGGCTTTACTAGGGGCAATTCCTGCCTGACCAACCTAGTGGCTTTCTATGATGGAGTGATTGCATCAGTAGACAAGGGACGAGCTATGGATGTCATCTATCTGGACTTCTGTAAGGCCCCACAAAATCCTTCTCTTTAAATTGGGGAGATATTGATTTGATGGGTGGACTGTTCAGTGAATAAGGAATTGGTTGGATGGTTGCATCCAGAGAGTAATGGTCAGTGGCTCAATGTCCAGATGGATATTGGTGACAACTGGTGTCCCTCAGGGGTCTGTACTGGGATCAGTGCTGTTTAATATCTTCATCAATGACATAGTAAGATTGAATGCATACTCAGCAAGTTTGCAAATGGCATCATGCAGTTGACATGCCAGAAGGATGGGAAGGGTCGTGAGGGGCTGACAGCCACCTTCCTCCTTCTCACACTCTGTGTGATGGCCTTAAGAAATGGCCATACAGTGCCTTGCCATGCCAGCCCTTCCCCTACCAGCCCTCCAGAACTGGCTGCCTCTGGGCTGCATCCAGTCATTATTACTAAGGCATGATGAGAGAGGAAAATGAAGTCCCTCAGTGTGGCAAAGCCCTCAAGTCCTTAGTCAACACTGAAGTGAAGCCTACATGGTTTGGTCAAAGTCCAGCAGCATATCTGTGGAAGAGGTGGGAGCTGCATGCAATCCTTTTATTGCTTATATAGTAACCTGTGATTACAGCTGTCAGTGCAGGACACCTACTATATCCTTCAAGATTCTTTTTTCTCTTGGTGTATTTTTTTCTTGTATCCTGTATGCTGTAATTCTGTGTTTTTCCCTTTATAGCAGTTAGTTTCTTGGCGTAGTCCCTGACCACAAATACTTTTGAGTGGAACATCTGGTTCTAATGTGTGCTCTAGAAATGTTACTTTCTGCAATATTCCACTTTTCTCCCAAATGATATTTTAACTCTTGTGTTTGCCCAGAACAGCTTGATAAATATCTGAAGCAACAAAGGATCCATTTGAGAACACACTTCAGAAGCCACATAAGTGACTTCCCAGAACTCAAGGAGGTTTCAAGAGAGGTAATTAGCAGCCTGACCATGCAGATGGGAACACTGCAGGGCTGCCTTCCTCCCCTTCCTCCATACTGGCTTTCCCCATGGTTCCAACCAGTTGCTGTAACTGCAGAACCAATCTCAGTTTGTTTCCTTCTTGGTGATCCCACCTAGCTATCTTCTCATTTTTTTTCAGTTCTCCTTCACTTCTAGCCAACCCATTCAAATGTTCAGAGGAGGCAATATCTCTGCCTGGTATCTTCTGTTGTTTCTCACTGCCATTAAAGTGGCTTCTTCAGAATTACTAGCTTAGGAGCCATTCTGCGTTATGTGAGTAAACAAACCTTCACCTGCTTACAGGAGGAGTGCTGCTCTGCATAAAAGAGGCTGTGTACTCAGTAAAGTGGAGATGCAGGAGGAAGCAGGAATGTTTAATGTATTTTCCGGCATGGGAAACATGAAAAGCCAACTGAAATCCATAGAAAACTGTAGTGCGCTTCTGGTATGTTTGCAATACAGATGATGTAAGTAATATATGACTCCTGGAAGGAGTGTGGGAATTTATAAAGTTTTATGTAAGGGAGCACTGCACGCATGTGGGAGATTCAGATGCATCTACAAATCATGGGGTGGATGCCAAACGATGCAATGGTGCCCAGTGTAAACAGGGCTCAGGGACTGAATTACTTAAGTAATTAACGTTGATTGTGACTCACATGCTGAAAGGCTAAATTGTGCATTGCCACAAGCCTCCATGTTATTTAACTTTGGAAAAACAAAGCTCAGTGACAGGGAAGGAGGATTTATTATTCCATTATTTTATCTTTACAAGCCAAGCCGTAGGCAAATTCGATCATGGTTTTTAAGAGTTTGCTTGAGAGGGGCTGTTTTACTGGCCAACCACTTCATTGTTAGCATAAAGCGTGGAGAAGTAGAACATGATTCAAACACATTAAAAAAATGTAGCTTAACCATTTTAAATCTTTTAGGGTTCTCACTGCTGAGAGTGAGAACCACATGAGGCCACATTTATGCGTGGGCTGAGGAATCTGCTGTCCAGCTGTGTCTGTGCAGGCAGATGAGCTGCAGCTGTGCAAGGTGGAGCTTCCTATGGTGAGGTGCTCCCACCTATTCTGAGGTGGACATGGGAGGAGTGCTGGATGGAGGAGCCCAGGGTTTCACCCTTCAAGGAGCTGAGACCAAAAGCCTACTCAGCTTCAAGAGCCTGCCTTACAAATTTCTGTGTCCTGAAAACCTACTGGTTTACCTCCTGGAGCTGGAGACTTGCTTTTCAAGCTCTCCTATTTCAGGCACACCTGGGATCTGATTTCTTTCTATTCAGCTGCCCTGTCTTTTTGCACAGCCACTCTCCCAAATCCCTCTTCTTAAAAAACAGAAGGTAGAACAAAAGGTCCCAGCTCAGCCCTTGCCTTCCACACCCAGTTAATCCTCTTTGTAGTGTTCCAGTCTCCTCCTGATTAAGAGAATATGCCCAATGCCTTTTTCAGTGTTTAGGACAAGAGGAAATGGCCTGAAGTTGCAACAGGGGAGGTTTAGATTGGCTATCAGGAAAATTTTCTTTACTGAAAGAGTGGTCAAGCACTATAATAGGCTGTCCGGGCAAGTAGTGGAGTCACCATCCCTAGAGGTGTTCAAAATAAGTGTAGATTTGGCACTCTGGGACATGGTTTAGTGGGCATAGTAGTTTTGGGTTGATGATTTGACTTGATGATCTTAGAGGTCTTTTCCAATCTTAATGCTGCTATGATCCTAGGATCTGCAGCTATCCTCTTTTCTTTTGCTCATCCATCCTTGTAATGCTTAGTGTGACCATGAACATTTGCAATATGGGCCTGTCTCTTGATATTTTAATCTGGCCTGAGTCTTGGGTCAGTAAGAAGCAATAAGAACAATTACAAAAAAGTTTGTCACACTTGAAATAAAACAGTTTTTTTTTAAAATTTATTCCACCAAGGCCAAATTCCTAATATAGCCTCTTGGACACCTAAGAAAATGCTTACATTGAGATTTTCTTCTGACTGTGTTGAAGTGATGCCAATAGGACAGAGATTTCCTCTGAAATAATTTGCATGCTTTTGATGCTGTTTAGGACATGATAAATACGATGCAATAGAAGAATATTATTTATGTTGCTGGAGGTCAATAGAAATTTCAGTAAATCTACATAACATGTCTGGAAAACTAGCTTGCTGAGATAGTAGCACCAGAAAGACCTTGCCTGCCGTGCATAGCAGCCAGTAACCTCTCTCAAATCTTTCCAGAAATACCTTTTAGCTTGAAGTTTGGTCTTTGGTGTTGCCACATACAGCCTCTGGAGCAAAACTGCTGCTGTGCTGTGCCATCACCTTCCCTGGGCAGCTTTAGGGTGGTTGTGGGGAAGAGCTTTCATTACAATGGAGGAAACCAGGGGAATTGGCTGAGAACTCTAACAGAGCTACCTTTTTGGTGGTTTTTCGAGACTATGTGACCTTCCCTGTGATATAAATAATCTGGTAAACAGGAACAAAGCAGCCACTGATTTTATCTGCTGCTTTCTCACTGACCCTTTCCAGTGGTGCCCTGTGACAGGACAAGGGGCAAGGGGTACAAACTGGAACAGCGGAAGTTCCATCTGAAAGTGAGGAAAAACTACTTTGCTGTAAGGGTGACAGAGCACTAGACCAAGCTGCCCAGAGAGGTTGTGGAGTCTCCTTCTCTGAAGACATTCAAAACCTGCCTGGATGCCATCCAGTGCAATCTGCTGTAGGTGATTGGATTGGACTGGATGATCTCCAGAGGTTCTTTCCAAACCCTATAATTCTGTGATTCTGTGACCACTGAGACCACAGCCCTCTGACACCCACTTAGTGCAGCTGTGTGGTGCTAATGGGATCTGGCCTAGGCACCCATTGCACAGCAGGGAAACCCCATGAGGAGTAGGCTGCTGCCAGCATCCCACCAGGAAACGCTTCTCAGAGGGATCAGAGGGATCAGGTTAGAAACTGGAGCAATTTAATCACTGTCTTTCATAAGAAATGCTGCAACAGATTTTTTTTGTCCTCGTTAATTAAAATTAATCTCTGAACTGAGAAGAAAAATCCCATTTTATAGGAATAGTGTTTTAAGGAAAAGGTATTTTGAACTCATTTAGACATAGCTGGAGAAATTTAAATATAGATGAACACTTTAGCGCTTTTTAGTCATATTTTACTCCTCTGAAAGCATGGCGGGTCTGAGTCAGCAGAATGCACAGCTGACTCCAACCCAGGGAGGAGGCTGGACAGGGCAGACTCTGCAGCCTACAGATGTTGTGCACTATTTTCTTTTCAGTGGCCTTTTGTAATCCTCTTGGAGACTTGGGTGATATACAGACTAAGGGGATTTTTTATTTTTTTTTTTAAGAGAGACTCTAGATAACAAAAATGACTAAGAACAGTACAATTTCTGCTGGTCTGACTCAACAGCATCTGTTTCACTTAAAGCACTCAGAGATTACTGAAATAAGGCAGGTGTCCAGGTTTCATTGAGGAAAATATTTTAAGCTGTTTTCATAAGGAGGAATGGCTGTAAGAGCAAAGTTGGATTATTTTGAGGGAAACAACACAAATCAAAACAAACAAGCAAAACACGAAAAAGGAGGGAGCGTGATTTTCATATCAGCTTTGAATTGTCCTTTTCGAGCAGAGTAGAAAGTTGGTGTTCTGGACCTGTGCCTAAAAGACTAACATTTTGGAAGGAAAGACAGCAAAAGAAAGAAGGAAACCTGCAGCTGGGTACAGAAATGGGGTTTTGCCATGCTGGGGGAGGGGAGGACAGCAATCCATTGGAGGGGTGGAAATGAATTTTTCTCTCTCGACTCTCACATTGTATACATGTGCAGTGGGTTGACCCCGGCTGGACACCAAATGCCCACCAAAGCAACTCTGTCACTCCCCTCCTCATCTGGACAGGGGAGAGAAAATACAATGAAAAGTTTGTGGGTCGAGATGAGGACAGGGAAAGATCACTCACGAATTACTGTCATAGGCAAAACAGACTTGACTTGGGAAAACTAGTTTAATTTATTACCAATTAAATCAGAGTAGAGTAATGAGAAATAAAACCCTTAAGTATTAAAACATCTTCCCGCCACACCTCCCTTCTTCCTGAGCTCAACTTCACTCCTGATTTTCTCTACCTCCTCCCTGCAGCAGCGCAGGGGGACAGAGAATGGTGGTTGCAGTTGGTTCATCACACGCTGTTTCTGCCACTCCTTCCTCCTCAGGGTTAGGTGTCCTTACACTCTTCTGCTCCAGTGTAGGGTCCCTCTCATGGGACACAGTCCTCCACGGACTTCTCTAATATGAATCCCTCCCATGGGCTGCAGTTCTTCACAAACTGCTGCAGTGTAGGCCTCTTCCATG
Source organism: Mesitornis unicolor (assembly GCF_000695765.1). NCBI lineage: Eukaryota > Metazoa > Chordata > Aves > Mesitornithiformes > Mesitornithidae > Mesitornis > Mesitornis unicolor. The sequence goes on from NW_010201246.1 coordinate 61,515, forward strand.
GAGTGCAGTCCTTCAGGAACAGACTGCTCCAGCATAGATCCCCAACAGGGTCACAAGTCCTGCCAGGAAACCTACTCCAACGTGGACTCCACTCTCCAAGGGTCTTGCCAGAAGCCTGCTCAAGTACAGGCTTCCCATGGGGTCACAGCTTCCTTTGGGCACATCCACCTGCTCCAGTGTGGGGTCCTCCATGGGCTGCAGGTGGATCTCTGCTCCACTGTTCCCCTCCATGGGCTGCAGGGGCACAGCCTGCCTCACCATGGTCTTCTCCAGGAGCTGCAGGGGAATCTCTGGTTTGGTGCCTGAGCTCCTCCCCCTCCTTCACTGACCTTGGTGTCTGCAGAGTTGTTTCTCTCGCATACTCTCGCTCCTTTCTTTGCCTACTGTTCCTCAGGGTTTTTTTTTCCCCTTCTTAAAAATGTTATCACAGAGGTGCTACCACTGTCACTGATTGGTTTGGCCTTGGCCACAGGTGGGTGACCTTGGCCAGAGTCCATCTTGGAGCCTGTTGGCATTGGCTCTGTCGGATGTAGAGGAAGCTTCTAGCAGCTTCTCACAGAAGCCACCCCTAAATCCTCCCCCCTTCTACCGAAACCTTGCCATGCAAACCCAACATGACATGCTGTATCAACATGCTCTTAAAACACTAGAGGTGCAGATATTTTTTACAGAAGTCTTGTTGTTTTACCTATCATTCTGATTTATGCTTCTTAGAAAACATAGAGCTGCAGTTGGAAGAAAAGAGAAAAGCCATATGGCAGACTATTGCCAAAAAAACAAACACACACATACAGTATAGATGCCAAACAGCTTTTGTACAAACAAAGGAGCAGAAAACCAACCTAATTCTCCTTTGATATCTCTACATGTTTTCAAAAAAGAGTGTTTACCTGGCTTTTCACCTCCCTTTAATCCTTCTGAAGAGACTTGCTCTATTAAAACATGTGCTCAAGGTATTTCCTTACTCATTCAGTTTTTAATAAGATCATGATGTACAGAGAGAAATGTGCCTAACCCTGTGAATAACTCTGGAACTGGCATTAATTTTAAGTGTTATCACTGTGTTTCACACAGCTGAAATATTGTCAGATGGAGAGCAGCTGGCCGGGCAGGGACTGTCATACCTTGGAAACAGCCCTTATAAAGAGCCCCTGTCAAATGGGACTAAAACCTGTGTCCTGCTTGTGCAGTGCCTGCTGCTACCTCAGTTTTATGATGGCAAACTCTGGAGCAGCCCTTGCTCTGGCAACCAGGACCTTGCTTGTTTTGGGTCTGCCAGGTGGTGGGTGCGAGGGGGCTACCTGCGATTGCAGGTGTTATTTAAGGAGAAAACTGACATATAATTTGGAAAACCCTGGAGCAACACCACTGTACCTTTTTGTAAGAGTAAATGAGGAAATAAATAAAATTATCTCTCTAGCTTTTATTAAAAAGGGAAAACTGATTTTGTCTGTTGTGGAAGCATTTAATCTAATGCAGACTGCTGAACTGCATACCAGATACATCTGTATGTAGCTGCTGCATGTGTGTGTGCATGCATGCACACACAGACACACAGACAACACACAGAAACACATGCACACACTGTCGAGCACTACAGGTGTCACTGGAGCAGCATGCTGAAATGGGACTGGGAGCTCAACAGGGAAGCAGTGGTTGGATGAGGAGACTAGGGCAGCCAGGATTGGGAAGAGAAGAGCAAAACTGGAGATGAGAGCAGGGGAGATGGCAAAACCAGGGGTTTGGAGGAACAGTCTAGAAGGAAGGATGGGCAACTGCACAAGGTGATGGAGAACTGCAAGGGATTGGGGCCAAGTGCAGCCAGAAAGGCATCTATGGCTGCCTCTAGTCATTCCTAAATTCCTCTGCTTCCCCATTCCCCTGCTTCCAGGGAAGGTCTGTGAATGCCCTAGAAAAGTGAGTTTTTAGTTCTCTCTAAAATGGATAAATGTTGAAGAAAACAACTTACTGTCACTGCCAGCCACCCTGTTCCTGGAGACAGAGATCTGGATCAAGGACTGCTCTGTGGTTCTGGGTTCTCCAAGCTTGGTGTTTGCTGATCCAACTCCCCATGCTGGAATTGATATATATTTAAAATAAGAGATTACATGTTTCTTGCTCCACATCTCCCTTTTTCCCCACACATATTTGCACAAACATGCTTAAGCAGGATGCTCAGCCTGCACAGAATGACCTCGCCAAGTCTGGAAATGTGCGTACCTGAACTCAGCTGCTGGCCCTGTCACAGGGCACATCAGCTCCTGTGTCTAGCAGAGCACTCGGCCATAGCTGTGCCAATGAGAAGGCCTGAACTTGGCTATACCCATTTTTACTGCTGTCTTTATTGTGGACATCAGCTACAGAAAGGAACTGTGATGGGTTATCTGTATGTTCATCCATGATAAAATGAGTAACTTAATGAGAATTTACCATGGATGTGGTAGGTCTTATTTCACACGGGAGAACTTGTGTTAATTGATTGTGTTAATCACATCCTCCCCTATCCATCTTAATCCCTACATTTAATTTTATTTGGGTTGTGCAGTTCCCTTGAGAAGCTGTGCTTGATCTAAGTGCAGTCAAACTCAGTTAAGTTTCTTGACGTGCCAAGGGGAGTGGAAGAATGCACTGAGGGTACAGCTCAATCCTAAACAGAAAGGACAGAAGGGTGAAAAAGGAAAAGAAATCTAGATGCAAAACCTAAAATCTTGTCCTGGGCCTTATATTTATAAAAATACTGAATAGTTATGTCTGTTTTAAGAAGTAAAACAGATGGGAGCAACCTCTTTCTTACTGAAGGACATGAGGTAGCACTAGCTGCTCCCATGCTGGTGTATTTTCTTCTTCCAAGGAGATGGTGTACTTGCCCACATAGCTGAATGAAAGCAGCCATGACTCAGTGCTGCTTCTGGACCATGCATGGATGTTATGTGTCAGAGTGACGATGGGCATGAACATAAACCATACTAGGGAGTACACTAAGGTGTAAACACTATGGAGATTCATGAATGCTGTTTGAGGCCACGCCATGGACCTGTTTGGTTTGCTAGTACTGACATTGCTCATGTGTCTCCAATCTGTAGGCAGTTCATTTTTATTTTGCAAAGTCTTTGTGCTTACAAGATGCAGTAAGGAGAGGCTGCTAGCTGGGAATTTCAGATCTGTCTTTAAAATTCTGCACTTCTGCAACTTCAATTCAAATTCTTAATATTACTCTAATATACCGTTTTGTGATATAATTTGCCTTAGCCTCAATTTAGGGTTGAGGGACATTAACCTAGTAAAATTCTGGAGGAACAAAAAAACCCACCTAGTCATTCCCTTCATCATTTTTGGTAAGTGAGGTAATTAGCAGGGATTTAGAGTGGGTAATTTTACCCTTGACAATAAATGGGCAATCATTTGTGATGAGGCAAATACACATTCAAGCTGGGCAGAGAACAGCTGAAGTAGAACCTCAAGAGATTATAAAAGAAACCTGCAAATATGCAGGTTTCTGACTTTCCAGTGTCAGCATTAAGCGACACTATTCAGGTTAAACAAACCTTTTTCTGTGTGGAATAAAGCTTTGCTTCCAAATGCCTTTTTGTACCCGATGAGCAAGACATGGAAATTTGTGTAGAGAAATATAAAGCTATGTGGTTGATCAACATGCTTGAATATTAACCGCCTTCCAGTCCTCCCAGGTTTAGCTGATTGCAGCAATCAGTGATTTATAGAATAGTTATAAAAGCACAAAGCACAGGGTATAGACCAGAAAAAAATTGGTTTTTGCATATAAAGAGGGGGTACACAAAGCAAGACCCTAATGAGGCTTTGGTTACAACCATCCTCCTGGGATCTGGAATCCGAACATGGGTGGTCACAGGCACTAACAGCGCGTGCTCTGTGGCCTGATCACAAGAGGTCAAGCAAAGTCTTGAGGAGGCTGCCTTCATTCTCAGACAACAAATCAGGGAAGACTGTAAACGATACAGTGCAAATAATTTCTTAAGCCACAGAGATCATGATATCCCCACAACTCTGGTGGAAGTCCCCTTGCAGGACCTTCATTGAGCAGTCTTGTTTGTTTGTTTTCTTGCCACCAGACCCCAGGAATGTCCCAGAGGTAAACAGACTCTGACACTCTACACCATCTTGGCCTCTCTGTTGCTCTTGCTAAGCACAAGCTCCTTTTTGCTACCCTCCCACGGAGAGGAGATGCTCCAGTCCAGCTGCCCATAGGCTCATAGGGTTTCCTGCAGTGGCCTGTGCTCCCACCTCACAGCAGATTTTCACTTTGAAAGTCACCATAGAGCTACACTTCCTCTGTTCAGAGGCACACAGTGCTGAGAACCAATGCACTCAACATACTTTGCAACAGACGTCAGAAACTCAACAATTTTTAACTTGCCTTTATTGATGATGAATTTACTCTTGTTCTCTCCAGGCAAGTCTATTAATACAGTGATAACACTTAATCCTTGACCTATTCATAGACAGATAAGCAGGCTGGTACCAGGTCTAGTCTCCCTCGCACAGTAGCATAAATTATAGCGCAGCACAAGACAATCCTAAGGATCTGAGCAGTTCATATAATCCCAATGGAATTAATACATATGCTTCAAGATATTCCTTGTGTTGTAGAAGATTAATTTATTTTTATTAATATATCACATCTTTGAATGTAATCACATTCTAGCTCCAGGAAAATGCTGTGATCCCTGCTCCAAAGCTCTTAAAATGTTATGTTAGTCACAAGTCTATTACTGAGATTAAAGAACTAACAAAGTAAGTAGGACAACATGAGCCTGTTGAAGAGGAAGGTTACAGCTACGAGATGGCCTGTTTTTCCAGGGGAATCATAGTTGCATCATGATACTTAGGATCATTTTTTTTCTCCTGCTAACATTACATTAGAAGACACACACATCTTGGCATGCAATGTGTGAACTTCAAAGGGGAAGTGTTTCGGGTAAGGAAAGAGGGAATTGAGTTTTCCAAGAGAAGTGCCCATGAGTACCCTGGGCACATTTTTTGAAGTAGCTGTCTACATGTTCCAGCTATTTTAGGCAACACTGGAGGACTTGCTGGCTTCTCCAGGCCATGAAATGGCATGAGAGACACAGTAGAATTCCTTAACCTGGCACCTTCCCCTCCCCAGGCACCCTGGGACAGTAGTCCTCACTGCCTTCTCACCCTGAGGCCACGCTCACCAACAACTGTAGAAAACGAGCAGAAAGCAGGTGACAGGGTCTTTCACCCAAAGCTGCTCAGGGATTCTATGGTAGTGGTGCAGCTTCTTGCGCTGGGCTGAGCCTGTCTCCACTGCACAGTCTTCCTATGCAAGACTGTACATGAGGAACTATATGTCATTTTAAATGCTTCATTTACAGGTTGCTTCCTTGTCTCACCTGTGTGCTGTGAATTAAGGTTACTGCTCAGTACTGACCTACAGTTTATGCCTATGTTGTGAAGAGGGCTAGAGATGGTCAAGGCTCTTCATTTATGGCCTTTATAAAATTTCAAACGACTGTTTTGCTAAAATGGCTTTGAAAACAGGGCTGGTTTGGGCAAGGTTGGGAAAGGGAGGTTATTACTAGAAGTCTATTTGGCAAATTGAAAAGACAATATTTTGGGAAAGTCAGGAAAAAATAATTATTAAAAGAGATACATTTTTCTGGATCTTCTCATTGGGTTTTTTGTGTCTGAAAAGCAGTCTGTTAATGACATGAAAAAATGCAAGAAGAGAAGAAAGTTCTGACTAATCCTAGAGCTGAACATGGTTATGCCATCCTTCTGTAACAAAAAACTTTGTCTCCTTCCTTCTCTGTCTCCCTCCGTCCTTCCCTTCTCCCTCTCTCCCTCCATTCCCAGTACTGATACTACCATAGTTCTTGCAACTGTGCCAATTCTTGTCCAGCCACAGACCCAACCAGACAATGACACAGTAATGTTAAAACAACCTTTGAATTGTGGCTGATCTGATTAAAAGAAAATAATTTTTAAAGTACTTTAAAAACATCGGTGGATTCAGCCTAGCCAAAAGGACAACAAACAGCACTTTCATTTACTTAGTTCTTCAATTTTGTCATCAAAATGGTTGCTAATTTAAGACAGGAAAATCACCAGCCAAGTCAGTATAATTTGCATCAATTAGTCACCCAGAAATTGGTACAATTCTATTTTGATCATGCAAAAAAGCAATAGCCTAAGGGTCTCTCTAAAGGAGGACTAACACACAGCCATAATACACTGCTAAAAATACCTCATAGGTGAGCATGTTGGTGTATCTCAGGCATAGAGAACTCCTGCTCCCTGGGGAGAAAGGTAAAGAAGATATCTTAATGAGTAAATCTGTGGAGGTCTCTTTTGGAAAATGTTTCATTGGTTATTTTAGTAGCAACATAAGAGGTATCTAAATATGAGGATATTGTTGTCTAAAATATAAAAGCAAGAAGGAGAAAAAGAAGATATATAGTAATCGAGTATAAGCAAACATTACGATTATCAATTTTTTCTGTCTGACATTTCCCCAGTTACAACTGAAGACATTATTCTGACAAAGACACAGTAGTTTCTAGTCAAAGCAATTTTCAGGACTATGAGTGATAACAGAGCTGGCCCCAGCTTTTTGCCATCCTGGCCACCTTGTTTCTAGACACTGGCTGACCAAGTTTCAAGGAAGGGTCAGTCCTGCAAGTGCTTACTGTCTTCTGCCCTTTTGGCTCAAGGGAGAACAGATGATTTAGGCTGTTTCTACACATTGCTTTAAAGAAAAGAAAATAGCATCCAGCAAACCACAAGCAGTGACAGATCTGAGGGTAGATGGAGTTAATTCCCTGTTATTTGGGCTCTTTAGTGTTTACGTGTTTCTCACATATATCATACAGTCAAGTTTACACGTTTTTTACTTAAAGCCCCACCATGGGCGAAAGTGTGCTTACCTTTCCAGTTTGTTGACTTTTGCTGAACATATGAATTCACAGTTATAGATTGGAATTTGCGAGAGGCGTGGTGAAGAACAGAGATGCCATTCTGGGAATGTGACTGGTCACTGGCTGTTAACAAGATTTAGCAGGCTATTACATGGCAGTATTAAATCACAATTATGTAATTTCAAGCTCTTGCCTTGTCCGTGTGGATGCAGATATGGTGACTGTGGAGTGTGAGTGTCACTACTGCCTGTGACAAAACCATCGGGCCCTAGAGGGGTCAGGGTGGGATACTTTGTCAGAAATGCTCCTCTTCTTCCAAGATGAGGACATGCTTATAGCTCTCAGGAGAAGAGAAAGCAGTGTGTTTCTCCTCATTCTTTGGGAACATTTTGCCCTTCTCTTTGTTATTTGCTGTGTGGAGAACTAGCAATTTTTTTGTGCAGATATAATTGCAATTTCTGTTTTGGTTTGTATTACCTGGAAATCAAACCAGAGCCTCCAAAGGGCAGGGAGGCCTATATGGCAGCTCTCTGGAGTCTCAGTGGCTACAGTGTGTCTGTATATGTGGAAAATATTTTTTAAAACATGCTTGCTATGAGGACTAAATGGCAACATGGGCTGTCTGCCAATAACCTCAAATCTGTAGTGAGAAGTAATTCAGTCTGCTTGCAAGCTGAGCTCTAGCCTTCCTCTCCTGTATAGACTGTCAATTTCCCAGTGATTTACTAAGAGTAGGTATAAAGCATATTTTATTAAGGCAGCATCCTTCACTCCAATCATGGTTCTTAAAGTAAAACACCAGTGTTTTACTCACTGGCTCCCCAGCACTTTTCAGGCTTACTTTTAAACTTGATATAGTGTGGTGAGTACAGGTCTTCAACACCAGTGGTAGCTTTCAGCATCAGTCATTGCTGGATTTGGCTGCCGCTCTCCATATATCATCAAGTAGCTTGAAGCAAATCCATTACCAGAAGACTGGTGTGCGTCCTTGCTACATTTTTCCAGCTTATCTGAATTGTTGAAACAGTTGAGCAACAAGCATTTAAAAGTGGAAGTCCAAAAGTATCAAGCTGAGTTTCTGCTGGCTGTTAAGTGAAGATGCAAGTGACATTTACCATTTGCTTCTTATCAAATCCTTTAACAGCAATGACAGAACATCTCCTTGCGAAAGTCCTTGCTGTTCTCACCAAAAGCAAACAGGAATATAGTGAAGCTGGGCATGGGAGGCAAACCTGCAATCTGAAAGACATTTGAGTCTTGGTCCTAACTGTATTTGAAGCAGGCCTTTGGAGGCTGCAGTCCTGATGTGGCTTTCAGACAAGCCCTGCTGAATGGTGACATGACATCACATCACTGAGGGATGCCACCAAAAGAAACAGCCCTGCTCCCCTTCCCCCTGTCCCCAGAGCAAGACTGCTTGCTCCAGCTGCTTCCTTTGCACCAGCACTTCTGTGTGTCTGATACCATGAGATGCTGCTTCAGGGCTTTCATCAAGCAAAATGTACACTGAAAAGCTGCTAGGCCTGTGTTGGCTGCTCACATGGTTATGTCAATGTTGTCTGTAGAGAATACAGTGGGGAAGCGTTGCTGGGGAGAGGGAGGGTAAACATACCTTTTTTGAGAGCAAAGGAGTTTTATCACAGTGGTTTTAGGACTATATGTCACCCTGCCAGGGTGCAGGGAGCATCTCATCCACAGACAAGTAAGGACTAACCCAGTTGATATTCTGTCTTCCTGTTCAAAAAAGCCTGGAGTTCACTGGCCTCACAGCTGGTGATATCAGGCTGCATCTGGCCTGTGCCTGAGGGATAGCCACATTTCTGAAGACAGGTTATAAGAGATAACCATCCCACAGGTTGCATGATAAAAATGCATCTCTTAATTAATTTGATGGATTTTATCAGCTGCAGGTGACACTTTATGTGATCTCTACACCTGAACAACCTGCAAAGAGAGAAGGAGTCTGTAGGAACAGGAGCATTCCCAGGGTTGCATCTTGTTTTGTGCCTTGCTTAAGGAGCTGGAAAGCAACAAAAGTGTTTGAGTTCAACATAACTGCTCAGACTTTCCAAACTCTTAAGGCTCTGGCTGTGGCTCTTGAAGCTGAGACAGGCCCTGACAGCACTTCAGCTGGATGAAATAAAGAGAGCAGCCACTGGAGCCAAGCCAGGATGTAGTTAGCAGAGAGAAAGCAAGAGCTTCCTTTTCATTTTTATAAATTTGTTCCAAGACTGTTTTATGAAGGTTATTCTTTCTTTGCAGAACTCTGGTCTATTTTTCAGAAGGGCTTCAGGCTGGCTGGCAAACAGTTCTACCCATGAGGAAATATTGATCCCAAACATCTGTCTGCTCCTGTGGAGCCCAGCAGCAGGCATAAGGCTGGGCTGCTGAGGACATGGGGACATCTCCCCTTTTGACATCTATGGGGACTGGCTTCTCTTTTGCAGGCAGTCTCTAGCCAGCCCACTCTGTGATTTGGCGGGGCACTGGGTGGGCTTTATGTATAGTCTCCTCAAACATGTAACAGCTAAGAAAAGGGAAAAG
>NW_010201246.1:71006-100409 GCF_000695765.1 Mesitornis unicolor
AAATGACAGGCAGACTTACCGCTAGGGTAGTATAACTCTGCAGCATTGCTAAGGTTGAGTTCCCCAAAATTTAAATAAAGGGAGACTTCCTAAAAACCTTGTTGTGAAATTAGCTTTTTTTTCTGTGCTCTTATGGGTGGTATGGGCTGCAGAAACACCTCCCTGGTAGTATACCTGAATGTTAGGAATCCCTAGGAAATTTGAGGCCGTCTGTCAGCACAGACAGGTAGAAACCGGGGAGCTGGAGCACACCTGCAGCCTCCTGACAGCCAAACCAAGGGAGAAAGGAAGATCCTGGTGGAATAGCAGCAGCTGTTCCTGGAGTATGCTGCACAGAAAAGAAAGTTGCTGTGATGAGAAAATGAGAGGCCAGAGTGAGGATGCTAAATAATGCTGATCTCAAACAGCTACATGCTGAAAAGGAGGAGTTTGAAGAAAAATGTCAGAGGACCAAGTGGAGGGATATACGAAGGAGGAGCAACAAGATATTTCTGCATGCTGAAACTCTGTGCTAGTGAAGCCTTGATATTAGGCATAAAGCAACCAAAAAATATGGAAGGAGTTGTAGGTACACATTGAAAATATGAACCAGCCAGGTGCCTCCCCTCTGAGGCCTGGAGAAGTGCCGGGCAGCATGGGACCACGGTGCTGTTGATGGGACCATGGGTCTCTCAGTATCCACCATAATCAGGGCTTTGGAGACAGATCTTGCAAACTGTCCAGTGCTCCCACTGATAGTGAACATCAGAGCCATGGGAGCAGAGAGAAATGCATAACAGGGCCACAGGATCAGGTCCAATCAGCATAGAGATTTCTGAGAGACTCACTGTGGGGCACAGTATTTGTATCTCGGTTAATGGGAGGGTATTTAAATTTGCATTAAGATCATGGGCTTTTTACCAGAACTTAGGATCTGGAACATGGTAACTGTGAGGACACTTAAGAAAATTGTATTGATTCAACTTGAGTCAATTTGTATTTGATTTGGTCAACAAGCCCCAAAGCCTGTATAGGTATTTCTATTTCAGAGAGATAATGGATTATACCAGGTTAGGTTGAATGAGTAAAGAATTGACTCCAGCCAAGATTGGACAGGTGCTCATGTTTGAGCTGGCCTTGTTTGTCAAGCTGCTGCCACTTTGTGCTTAAAAGACTAAGAGTGGGAAGCTGAGTTAATGCCTGCATCTCATCTGATAGACTGTAACCTCCAACTGAGGTCAAACCTTTTAAACAGGTGTGCAAGCCGTTTGCCTCTTAAGCTAAATCAGTGTGAACCACCCTTAAACTAATCTAAACATCTTATTGGAAAGAAGTTTCAAAAAACATCTCATATTTTGCTGTTGCCTGATCACATCAGCTTAAAATTCACCTTTCAATCAAATTGGACAAAATTCACCTGTAGTCTGGTCTTTAAGCAATATGGTTCTCAAAAATTAATCTGGCCTCAGTCTGAAGATGAATGAACAGGAGAGAAAAAAGCTTTATCCTAGACAGTAATCTTGAGATTGACTCTGATCTTCTCCAAGTTTAACCTAATACAGTGCCACTGATATAAAAGAAGTTATATTCTTTTATACAGAAATAAATTTGATCAGTGGTTAGGCTGTTAATTTGGTATTATTCAACAGATGTAAGTTTTTTATAACATTACCAGTTTATTAATAGTTGAAAAATGAAACTTTACGTTAGTGGGAGAGAAGCAGAATGAAGAATGGAAAAAGATGATAATATTTGCCCAGAGCAGACGATTAAAGAGCAATCTACTTTAACAGTGTCACCTATATATAATTTATCCTGTCTACCATTGCCACAGTTTTCCACACCTCAGGGGAGAGTTGGCATTCACAGCAGAGCTCCTAAATGGTTTCTTGTTTCTGTGAGATGCTCTTATTAATATATCTTTTTATTTTTATTTTTTTCTTTTTCTGGAAAGTAACAAGTAAAGCCACCCCCAGACTCTGCAGAGCAACACAATGAAGTTAGTCCCATTGCTGGAAGCAGGGAGTTGAATATTGTTGCACAGCCGCTGCCGTTCTGCTCTTAGGCAGCAAGTGGGTGCACTGCTTTGCAAGATGACAACTCTTACTTTGATTTTTTCATACATGTTAATATATTACATGGTTTTTCTTAAAGATACCATCAGCTTCTCTGCTGCTTATTTATTCATCAACCTTTCCTGTATCTGAGGGAAAAAGAACCTTTAACTTTCATGAATCTATATTCTTTAAGTTAATGTTTGTCAAAATGTTCTCTTATGTTTAAAAAGCCTAACCCTCTCACAGTAGTTTGTACAAATGTTTCCTATAAAGATGTGTCCGAAAGGGTACATACCCTTGGGATAACCTGTGGTGCAACAACTTCTGCCTCTTGGTGTTAGCTACTGGTCTCTGAACTTCAAACATGGTTGTACTATCCCGCCAGCCTGCTAAACTTTGTAGAGTGACAACATCCCTCCACATAATTAATGTCACGCTACCACATCAGTGACATTGAATTGATATTTGATGGTGTCTGTTTCTCATGCAATCAATCAAGATGCCTGGTTTATTTGGTTTGTGTCTTTTTTTCCAGCATTGCCTTACCAAGGATGCTGGTTCTTGGTGAGGTTTGCTCTTCTAGGAGGCTGATCGCAGAGTTCCCATTGGCTTCCATGAGAAGCTGAAGTGTTTTTGCAAGAAGCTTCCAGTTAAGAGTGGTTACTCAGAGGAAGTAGAAAACCCTTTGCTGCCACAGTACAACACAGGGATAAGTACGGAAGAATGGGATTTATCCGAGGATAGAGTTTGAAGAAGGTCACTGGTCTATCAGGTTTGCATGTTTTTAAATTTTACTTGTTTGGTTTGGACTTTATTTCTGTCATCACATAAATTACAGAATGTGTTATGGAAAATGTTTGGAGTAGTAATCTATATAACTGAGGATAAAAATTTAGATGCAACAATTAACTTAAGGACCACAGTTCTCTAAGGCTGTGCTCACTTGTGTAGTAGTGTTTTCATGTCACCAGCCAGTGACAGATGCTTGTCTATCAAAGGCACTGCAGATCTATGGCTGGATTTAGGGAAGAGTTTCAGATATGCTGTACCCATGAAAGAGCATCACCAGTAACTCACTTAAAACATAAAGAGGGAATAACTTCATCAGCATTTTTAATAAATGTGGCCTTAAAGCTGTTGGATTTCATCCTGAACTTTTGTTTTGCATTTTGTAACCAGTGAACAGTAATGAGCTTTTCACTCCTGCTGGTAGTTGTGAATAGGATAAATGATCTCCTAAAGATGCATGCCGACAGATTCCTATTTTTAGCTTCTGCTTCTTTAGTCTGCCTGCCTGGAAATTTTACAAAACTGCCCATTGCCTTGATATCTAAAAACTTTATTTTTTTTAACCATCCTCATTGGCCTTTGCTAATGCTTTTGGTTTAGCGTTACCGCTATGGATAAACAGAAAGTTAGTTTACACAAGGAGTATGTATAACTTCATGCCTCCTTTTTCTGAGGCTTAGACAGAGGTGTCAGTCATATGGGATGAAGCTATCTGGCAATTCTTAATGTTGATTTGACTATTTATTGCTTTTTTACTGCACAAAATTTAATTATGTAGCATTTATTTGTCTTACAGGAAACTACTTTTAAGAATATCTTTAATACTACTCCTAAATTTACCCTATGAAACTGAGGCCTGAACTGCAAAGCTAAACATCGTAAGCTCTATATAAGAAATCATGTAAGCTCTAGATAAGAAATCCTGAGTTAATTATAACAATAACAACACCTTTTATTTCACTTCATTGTTACAGGCATATCCTACTCTGGTATGACATTACAGATCAGGTCAAATGTTCAAAAATTAAAATGCAAAGCTAAAATGCTGTTATTAGCTACCTTTTAGTGCCAAAACATTTTCAAACAAGTCTTATGGCTTTGGTAATGGAAAACAGGCTTTCTGTTGTCAAATTTTCCTTAAGGCCTTAAATTCAGCCCAGACTGATGTGACCAAAAGTCACCCATTCGACAGCTCTGTGATCAGCTACAAAATTTAGACCTGTAGAGATCAACTGTTTGCCTGTCTGTCATAAATGGCATCTGCATTGAAAGTCTTAACACCATCTTCAAAGAGGGAGCTATGGGTACTGAATACCAAAGCTCTCTTAGTCCCAGAGAATCATCATTCATGCTCATGTAGCTGTCTGTTGGTCTCCATAACTCGTATCAGATTTTTTTACACTGGTTGTATGATTTCTGGCTACCTAATCCCAGATTAGGCAGAAGCATTATTCACTGCTAACCCCTAAGGAGTTGCAGGTCAGGGAGTGGAGGATATGACTTGGGCTCCTGTGGAGACCACATCTCCCAAGAGGTCACAACTGGAGGTAAAGCAGAGCCAGTGCCAGCAGGGGCATACAAATGAGGAGCACATGATGAAGTGCTTGGGAGAGACAAACTTCTTGTGAGTCATCCAGAATAGTGGAACAAATGGCCAAAATGTTCTAGCAAGACTCTGAATACAATTTCTTAAGAGGTCTAGGAGAAAAAACCAGTCAGGCTCATTTTACTGGTTTCTTTTTTCTTTTTTTAATGGAGCATGGGATAAAGTCAAATACTTCAATGTATTACACTAGGAAAAAAAGGCCCTCTGAGGAGTTAGTTACTCTCTGCTTTCTCTGTTTTCAGTATTATTGATCATAAGCAAATATTGAAAATCTATGTGTTGGCAGAATAGGCAGAAACAGATTTTGAAGTTGACTATTTGGAATTTTTTCCCTGAATACTCTTCTTACAGAAAAAAAGAAAATTATCAAGTGGTATAAAAGTTTTAAAAATCTGATGAATATGTGAGTTAGAAGATGAATTGTATAAAAAGAAATATTTTCATGCTTTGTAGATCATGGATTTCTCATTGACAAAAGAAAAATCGGTACTTTTATTTTATATTTTCTTCACGTTGTTTCAGTATGAAACTGAGAAAAATACGCATAGAAAAACTAGAATATCAGAAAAGTGATACTTGAGGTGTTTAATTAGCTTTCATCCTGGAGTGTTCTTTTTTATGTATAGGAAAGCTGAACTGAATTTCTTGCATTGAAGAACTACCGGTATAGAAAAATGCAGCCTGCTGAGTAAAAAGACCCTTCTGACGTGTACAGAACTTCTGAAGATCCTTTTGCATGTAATTTGGGCATATTTAAACCTTTCCTCTGAACATATTGAACAAATAGGTAACTTTGTCAATGATGGGAGTTGATAATACTTTAATGAATCTTGTGGAGCTACCATAGCTGCTTTGTAGCCAGGTGTGTTGGCAGTTGTCCCTCTGAAGCCAGTATTCACCAAGGGAGAGAAAAGTGGCAAGGCTTGTAACGTTTGATGGTATCACTTAAAGAATGAGACTTGGCTTTTTTCATTGCCTTTGAATCCCTTTCCTACCCTCTCTGTCAAATGCCACGACTTATTTTCCTTGCGGAGAAAAATATAAAATCATCCAAGGAAGGAAGGTGATCCTTTCCCAAAATATTTCAGGTCTTTTTGACACGTTTGAGAGCTGGAGAAGAACCAAATTCTTTTACTGGGTTGATGGGCTGGGATATAACAGCTGCTAGCTGGAAACATCTGGCTTACTTTCAGATTTTCAAGCATCATCAACTTAAAAATGCAACCTGTTGCCATTGCTTTGACTGAACATGCATATGGGCTGGCCAGAGGAGAGGGTGCTCAAAGCCACAGGGCAGGACAACCTTTTCTTTGTTTTTCCAGGTAGGATGTCACAGCTCAGTCGCAAAACCATGGGTAATAAAAAAAAAAGTCCAACAAAAAATCCTCAGCTCTGAGTTTCTAACCCAACATCAGTACCCAAGCCACTGCAGGAACAATTCCATGCCTTGACTTTGTTTTCCCTCCCCTGCACCCTCTGGCATTAGTTGCTCGCTTCTGTTAACCTCTGTGGAGCTCTGTTGTTGACAGCTCCTATTTTCTAAAGGCAGATCAGAGGCTTATAATGATCAATACTACAGACTGATAAAGCAAGTCCTGAAGCTGGGAGCTAGGAACATTCAGGTCTTTTAGCTCTGCTTCTTACAGGAGGACACTGATCTCTTCACTTTGTTAAAACCTATGCAACTTTCTGCTGTCTCAGTTTGATATTTTAAGGGCAGGGTTGGGCTGAACCCCTGCTTCTGTATGAGGTCAGGCTGGGGAAGATGCTAGCATTACCTCTCATTTCCCCTGGAGCAGATAAAACCTGTGTTGTGCCAGGGTCTAAAAAAGGTCTAGCAATTTCACTGTCCCCCTTCTGCTCGCTCACCTGCACAGAATACCTCTAATGGCTCATCTGGCAGCTATAGCATACCCTTCTTCACTGCACGTGCCCCCACCCAGTGAAAAGGTGCTGCTCAGCCCTGTGCAGAGGCATTAAGTCCTTGGAAGAAATGAAATTTTGCTTTCTTCAGCTTGTGAGGGTTTGCCAGCAAACAAAACCTGGTGAGGTTTCTGCCCATTCAAGTATGAAGTCTGATTTCTCTTAGCAGAAATGGTTGAAATGATGCAGCTGTTTTAAACAGCAGAAGGGGAGGAAACAAGACTTATTTTGCATTTAGGATTGAAGTTTTGTTTTTTTCTAATGGTATCATAAACACATAGGTTCTCCACTGGTGACTAGGGTATTCTCCACACCAGACTAGTAAAACAAAATATATTTGTGACTAGGACAAGGCAGCTAGTAGTGTTGGTTCTGCTTCTGAGAGCATGCCCCATGTAGACTCTACTTTCTCTTCAAAATGTGTATACACTATGGGGGAAAGGGGGGCGTGGGCTGCAGCTGAAACTCACACTGCTTCTTTATTGTTCCTGTGATGAGGTTAAGAAAGGGCTCAGCTGGTAGTTTGCAAAGCTCAGGAGCAGAAGCAAGTGACTAAGTGGTTCTGCATTTAGTAAAGAGCAGAAGTCAATCACAGCACCACCCAGGAGCATGGGTAATTGGGGAAGGAGATTCAGTGGCAGGCCTTTGCCAATTCTCCCCTTTGTTCAACACAGTTATATATTAGTTGAATATATAGTTATATATTCAATATCCTAAATGTAGACCATGCTGTGGAAGAAATCTACCTCGAGCTTGAGGTTTAAAAGCAGACTCACATTTGAATAATTCAAATACAAAAGACTTCCTAATTTTCATTGGGGATGTATTTTTGTTTCTTTCCTTGCTTGTATAACACACACGGATGTGAGGAAGCTCTTTGTTCTCTCTGTTGAGGGTGCTGTACATCTGCGCAATGCAGAACTACCTTGGCTCATTGTCCTGACTTTAAAAAAACCAAGCTTTGTCTGCAGGCTGGGTATGAGGAGTGCTGCCTGCCAAGAGCAATGAGAGTTAAGTCACAAGGGCAGAAGAGTGAAGTGTTGAGGTGGGCTTTTGGTTTATCTGACTGAATTAGTTATAACTCTTACTGGCAAAGAATCCAGAGCAACACAGTAGATATCCCAGACTTAAAATGATCAATACTGCAGAGTGATAAAGCAAGTCCCGAAGCTGGGAGCTAGGACCACTCAGGTCTTTTAGCTCTGCTCCTTGCAAGAGGACACTGATCTCTTCACTTTGTTAAAATCTGCTGTGCCCCTATGTATCTCCTTTGGAAACATACAAATTCTTATTATTATCACTACTACCATGTCAGGTGCTGCAGAAACCTAGAAGAAAAAGATGCCTGTTTTCCCAGGAAACTTTCAGTGTCAGAATGAGAGGCAGCTGTCAGAGGCAGTCAGAAGATAAAGCAATGCAAAGGAAGAGTGAAAGACTATTTATCAGCAGGAGAAATGGTGATCTCAGCGTACCAGGATTTTTTGTACCATTGACTTTCATTGCTGGTGATGAAAAAGATGATTTTCCACTGCTAAGTTACAAAATCCCATTTACTTCAAAAGGAGATAACTTGTGCCTTTAAAATACACAGAGATGACCTGGTGCAATACTACTACAGAGGGTTCCTTACAGCCTACTTAGGCTGCATCTTGCTTTGGTTACTGCTGATTTATTTATGTGGTGGCAACTGACAGTTTTAGGAGTCTCAGACACAGTCACACATCACCAGCATTGGTATGAAAACTTCCTATTGATATTAAGCTAATAATGAAAACCAACTGAGAGGATGTGTGCACTTACTGGAACTGTTGAATGTTGTGCCAAGACAAAAGATGGTTGATCTTTGTAATGTGAACCTGAGGGTCTACTAATCTGTGCTCCCACTAGTTGCTTGCAGAAATCAGCATTAACACATGTACTCCAGACACAAGCCCAGAGTGTGATTTATTGCCACAGTAATGTCACATTGTCCATTTGTAGCCAAGCTAATTCATACACCTGTAAGAGCTACCCAGGACAGCTGCATGGTGCCAGGCATGTACCTTATGGTGCACTGTCTGAGCAGACATTTGGGTGCCTGCTGAGTGATTTACTTGGATGCTTCTACAAATGGAAGAAATTACGTCACATCCAGAGGATGTAATCTGGATGCCCCCATGGATCCCAGCCAGGACAGTTTTCTCCTGCAGGCAGTGTCAGTGCTGTGTGAAGGGGCATAACCTAAGGCATGAGAGGAACTCTTACCTCCAGCCTCCCAGCAGGCTGGGGATGTCTTGCTTCATCCTGCTCCAGTCGGTGAGCAGAGATTGGCCGAGGAGGTGACCCATGTCTGTGTGTCTGCGGTGGCAACGCAGCTGTAAAGAAGCAGAAGGGAGACATGAATGCCATGGGCAGCCTTGTGCTCTGCCTGAAACGCAGTGTTCATGAGTACACAGCAGACCTGATCTGCCACGGCCCTGAGGAGGATGCCTATGTCCCCCGAGGCAGGGAATTGCCCTTTAGCAAGGTGATGTGCAAGTATGTAACACATAGAGGGAAAACAGTTCACAGAATCACAGAATTATTGAGGATGAAAAAGACCCCTGAGATCATCAAGTCCAGCCTATGACCCAACACCACCACATCAGTTAGACCATGTCACTAAGTGCCACATCCAGCCTTTCCTTAAACACCTCCAGAGATGGTGACTCCACCACCTCCCTGGGCACCACATTCCAATGCCTGATCACGTTCTCCATGAAAAAGTGCTTTCTAATACCCAGCCTAAACCTACCCTGGCGCAGCTTTAGGCTATGCCCTCTAGTTAAGTTGTTTAAATACTTCCTTAATGGGACATTCAATTAGCCCAGGGTGGAAGGAAATGACAGGCTTGCCCTTTCCCCTTGTGGTGTTTTATGCCACAAAATAACCCCAAATGTGACCTCCCAATAACTAGGCCTCACAGGCCAGCTGGCCCCTTGCCACCTGCCAGCAGCATTCTTGCTTCCCAGTGAAGCCCTGTGCAAAGCTGCAGCAACACAAACAGCTGCTTCTTTGCTGGGTGTACAGAGATGCTTAGAGGAAGAAAAGAAGCTAGAGCAGGAATAAATAAATCCAGACAGTCCTTAACAAAAATGATGAAGAAGGGCAGAGGGAGCCTCTGCACATCACCTGTGCCCTCCCTCCCTGCAGCCCTGTCTCCCTGCAGCTGCAGGAGGCTTGGCTGGTTTGTGTGCTGCTCTGCTGCTCTTTGCTGAAGGGTGGGATCCTCCTCCAATGAGCAATCAGTCAACAGTAAATGATAAGGGAAGGCTGCTGAGGCTTCACTAACTGCATTCATTACAAACGTTGTAATTGTAAAGATTTGCTATAATTCAGTTAGCTGCCCTGAAACCCTTGGCAAGCCACATTACTGAAATGATTATTGTTACAAGATTGTTGTAAATTGGAGTCAATCATCCAGACGTGAAATTGTCTTTTTGATATCTGTGTGGCAGGCAACAGTCTTCCATCTTTTATTTCTTTAAATTAAAATCTCCTGGTTATTGTACTTGGAGCACCGTCTTGGACAATGGGATCCCTCTCCAAAAAAACCAAATAACACTCCTTGTCTCTTTAACAGAGGAACACTGAGTACTTCTAATATGAGAGCTCGCACTGTTACTCCCAGCAGGTTTTTTGGTGCTGTAGAAAAATAGCTTTCAGGAATTTCTCATGTACAGCTGACTTCACTTTGCAGTCCAGCTGGACTGGACCTGAACTTCTCCACATGTGCCCTGTGGGAATGGCTGCAAAGCAAGCAAACTGGACAAGAAAAAATATCTGTGGACATTTCCACACACGTCAAATGAACACATCACTGAAAAGTAATTCATAAATGTTCAAAATTACAGCTGATCTTTAGTGGGTATAAATTGATGAGCAGCCCTGTGCAAGATGCCCCACTAATTGTCTTCAGAAGAGGGTCTCTGGATTTGAAGTGGTGAAGAAGCATTGGACTAGCCCATCTCTCAAGGCTCTAAAAATTTTGACTTCTGTCTGGTGTTCAGGCCTGGTGTTTATTTTAATCCGAGGAAATGTGATCCTTGTTGCTGCTTCTGGTCCTACTGTGTCCCTCTTGATGCTTGTACTGCCATAGCTGTCATGCAGGAGATCTTGTGTACATTTAGGACATGGCATAGACAGGTGGGTGGCTGGAGATTATCACAGCCATTACAAATGTCATTTCAAGAGTGAAAGTTGCTGTGTCCCCTAAAGAGGTAACATTTTATGTGCTACATAAAAAGGCTCATAGATAACCCAGTTAGAACTTTTTCTGAGGTCAGTAGTTGTGGCAGGCTTGGTATGAATACTCATTGGGAGGGGTTCCTTTTACTTGATCAGATGTGCAGATATATAACTGTTAAGTAAAATATAGTCCAAAATAGTTGTTGACAGTAGCTCGTTTGGTGTTTATGTGCCCTCCTTGAGGTGGGCTGCCAGGTCAGTCAAAAAGAAAAGCTGTATCTCAGCTCTGGCTGAGCTGTGTGCCCCATAGGAGCTGGGGAATGGGAAGGAACTTTGTATCAGTGGGTACCTCTTTAGACTGCATGGCCAGTTTCCTGTCTAAACAAGGATAAATGTCTTTAATCCTGGGTTTGTACCTTTGGAGCAAAAAGAAACAGTCCTGATGCCTCTTGTGGCTCCCTTGTCAAGTGACAGCACCTGGTGTTGCAGCGGAAATTGTGGAAATAGACACTTCAGCTGTTCCTTGCAAAACCCTCAAAATTATTCTTCTGATATGCAAAGGTTCATGTTATTTTGGAGCTGACAGTATAGCTTGATCCCAGCAGCCATGAAGAAAACAGTGGGAAAAGGGGCAGAACATGGCTATCTTTTGCTCTCAGAAGCAGAGAGATGTTCTTGCTGCTTCCTGTCCTCTGTGGGAGAAAAACTGCCCCAGAGGCTCCCTGTATCTCTGCCTGATGCAGAGAAACCATGTGGGGCTGGAAAGTTTGTAGTGGGAGAAGGGGAAAAACTCAGTGCTTCTGGTCTGGGTGCATGTGGTCTGCCATCCTCACCTGGTAGCACAGCAAGATGTCCTGCTGGGTAATGCTCCACTGCTCTTTCCAAGTAGAAGACCTCCCAGCTCTAGGCAGAGTGGAACTGAGGCAATAGGCTTTGCTCATTTC
Organism: Mesitornis unicolor; assembly: GCF_000695765.1. Classification (NCBI taxonomy): domain Eukaryota; kingdom Metazoa; phylum Chordata; class Aves; order Mesitornithiformes; family Mesitornithidae; genus Mesitornis; species Mesitornis unicolor. The sequence continues at coordinate 82,511 of NW_010201246.1, forward strand.
TCTACCCTGTGGAGCAAAGGGATCTTATTTTGGGGAACACTCCTCCACCTCTCCTATTTATGGCTGACAGAAAGCATAGATTACGTCTACAACCTGTCTCCACACACAACTATCTAGAGCATGAGTGGCCGTGACTGACACCCCAGTGACTCTTTCTGGACATGTTCCTTTTTTTAATGTCTCTTTATTGTCCCTGGATGCATGCCGTCACCATACAGCAAGCTGTGCTGCATTAGCAGCATGAAACCTGCCAGATGAGGGGGAGCTTCAACCTTAATTGTTTGGCTTTGACTCTCAGGTTCACTCAGAAAAGTTTGTAGTTGTGTGGCTCTCAAGGATCCTTCAAACCACTATGGCTTCCATGAGCATCACTCAAGTATTGCCTACCATGCCTCTCCTAGCTTACAAAGAAGAAGTGTGTGACTTCACTGTGGAGTAAATGAAAGATACTGAGAAGAAAATCACCAGAAAATATATTTTCTTCCTAAACAGAAAAGGCGTCACAACTTCAGGGAGGAAATACCAGATCAGGTCTACGAGTGGTACTCCTACCTAAAGCCCAGGAGCCAGTTGTGGAATTTTAATCGTATGGGCCTGTGCAATAATAAGTGCATTTTTCTTTTTTACTTCATATTTCTGTTTTCAGCTGAAACTGATGCTATTGTTGTATCAATGAGATCAAATATCCTAAGTCCACCCATTACCTCCCCTGGAGAGAAAGAAACATCAAATGTCTTGCAGATGGATTTGAGGTCAAGCTAAAAATGAAAAGTTGCTAATGCCAAAGTGGCCAGAGAGATTGCTGGTAAAATTGAGAGCCTCATGTATTACTGAGCTGAATATAAAGTTCTTCTTTTGTTTGGCTTTTTTTTTTCTTCTGAAGCAAAAGGTTTCGAAGGCATTTAAATAAAACTGAAGTGATATAATTAATACAAGCCCATGAGAAGTGATTGAATTAATAAGTATGGCCAGTGCTATGGCTACATAATGGAAGCCTTCAGTTTTTATTAATTACATGTTTGAATATCTGTATTAAACAACCAAACTAATAAGTCAAAACACCAATGTAAGATTCAAAGGACAACAGCATTGTCACTCTGTATAGCAGGGCACCAATTCTTTCCTTAATTGATACAAGAGCTGTAATCACATGGAGCATGTTTATTTAATAAGACTCCTAGCTGGTCATGAAACTTTTAAGAGCTCATGATACTGTGAAATTGTTGTAGTTTACATCCAGCATGCTACAAAGCATCAGATCTCTGCAGGTCGCGTGTGATGTTAGCAACTGAACACAGGCAAAGACACTTAACTGTGCCACCATGCAGTGGGGGGTGAGTCTGGCCTTTGTCTCCTGGGGAGGTGAGCATCCACAGCTTGCAGAGAAAGGACAGGAGCCCGATGAACCGTGTTCATGGAGAAAGACCCATGTGCAATGAGGACTGCTTCTGTGAGACAGAGCAACTGGGTTGGCCCAAAAAAGAGTTGAAGAAATACTTGTGTGAAAACTAAGGTGTGAGTAACGACTTCTGACATCAATTAAGAAGCACTTCTGTATTTTTGCTGATGGTTTGTGCCCCCCTTTAATGCGAGTATTGCCCTGGGTCAGAGGGATGCTGCATGACAGGTAATGAGGCTTTCCTCTCCCAGACATGCCACTCTGGAGGAGAAGGTTACCAGCTGGAGGGGAAATTCACTGTATACAGGCAGGACATCTTTATCAGCATACCACAGAAGCAAAACTCATATTTAAAGGAGTTTTACCATCCATCTGGTTAAAAAGACTGGAATTCATCTTAGGTTTTGCTTTCCCCTAAGACAAGTAGGGCAAAATATGGAAAGCCTAGGTAGTCAAGGTGAAGCAGCTGAAACACTTGGTGATGTGGCCTCTTGGTCATCAGCTCCCATTCTTCCTCTTTACTACTGACTCCAGCAAACACTCACAGACTGATCATCTTGAGAAGGGGCTCTCTTGGTGTTTTACAGACTTTCCAGGCAGAAGCTTTCTATATTAAAGGAACAGTGTTCACTTTAATGTTTCAGCCACATGCCAGAATTTATTATACTTCCCTTTTAAAGCAGTTCATCTAAATTTGATCCCAATCTTGTGCAATAAAAATTGTAATTAAAGGTGAATGTAAAAATTATTGAACAAATATAATAAAAAGGCAATTAAATAGATCAGAGTGAGAGGTTATAAAAATGCAAGAAACTAATGCTAGCAATAGTCTCTTAAACTATTCCTACAGCAAATATATTTAATTATGCAGATGCCTTTCTTTTTTTACCTCTTGCACAGACCTACCTGAAATACTGTTAAATTTGAAATGCATTCTGTGTATTTTTCTCTAGTACCTACTAAGATTTGTAGGAAGGATAACTTGCTATTAGTATGGGGTTTTGTTCTTTTTCTTAAAATTGGCATACTCAGGGTAGCAGTGCACTTAATGAAGAAAACAGCTTGTTTAACATTTTCCCCATAAACAAATCTAATACCTTTTTGTAAATCTCATGTAAGTTTTAGGCACCCTCAACGATCCATAAAAAAGCACTCCAATGGTTAATTCTGTGAAGTGCCAGCTCTGGTTTTCCGTACGAATCTGCTACCTGCAAGTTTCACTTTGTGCCCTTTCTAGTGTTAGAAGAGACAGTGGCAATCGTCCTCTTTTCCCTTTCTCCTTCCTGCCTATTCACAACAAAAAATGTTGTTTGCAGAAGAGCAGTCAAGCCAAATTGAGTACTCTGCAGGAGGTCATCTTTCATCATAAGATTAATGGGAAAAATGTTCCAGGGAAAATGTCTGACCATCTGTAATGCTAGCACTGGAGAGGTGCTATAGCCAGAGACTGTGTTATATGGTGAACAAGGGACATCAGAGGAGGTGGAGCTGGACAACTGCTTCTTGGAAGAGAGATGAAGAGAAAGCCTCCATAACTATATTAATAAGATTGAAACCATGCTGATTAGAAAGCAGTTTAACAACCACACATGTAAAAGAAAAATACTTGGTTTTAATATCTCATGAACCTCAACATATCAGATCCAGTTTGTTACATAACTTGAGAGCATAATTTAATCTGAGGCACACTTTTCTTCACATCAGATTGTTAATTTGAAATGCAATGTCATTAGCAGGTGTGTTGTAGTGAATCTTCTGAGTTCTGCTGCTGTGATCAAAGGTGAAGCAGGCTGTGAATGGGGATTAATGAAGACACCGACTCTATTTTTTCAGCAAGCTAAGCTGAGAATTTGTTTTTAATCCTTTATAAAGGAAAAATCAAGCAGAAGCTAAGACACGCAACAAATAAACAGACAATTCTTTGTGTGTATGAGATACAGCAAATAGGATAAAAGCTATTTGTGGATTTAGAGGTGTTTGTTGTTTAACACCTACACGTCCTTTAATAGCAGTTGCTGCTGTTCAGTTAATACACTTGAGTGGTTTGGTTCACTGGCTTGTGGCTTTGCTTTGCAGAAACATTCAAAAGCTTGCTGATGAAAGGAGTGCATCAGAGTGAAGCTGAAGATGGGGTGGAGGTTTTGAAGCTAACTCAAAATTTCTTAGCTGTAGAAGGGTGGCTAAGGTCTCTGATTTTCCAGAGTTGCTTTCTGGCTTGCTGTGCGGGTGCTCAGCAGTTAAAACCCTGTGGATTGATTTGTGCCATTCAGTGGTTATGTCCAAGATGATAACCTCTGCTGTGTAATGAAGGTCTGTGTCTTCATGGTAAGGGCCAGCGAGTGGTTAAACGCAGCGGTTCCTGGGACCTATAGACATCCCTTCCCACTGTGACCCCTCAGATCCACAGCCATAGGGTCAGTGCTGCCCCATGAGGAGTGGGGCAAGGGTGGTGTGTGGTGTTGGCTGGAGGCTGCCAGGGTGAGGGGGTACTGCAATACTGTGCTTGTCTCAGGCTCTGAAATACCTCTTGGTGGCTCCACCACCGACCAGCACTGCTAGCTCTGCTTTTCTGAGCTGCGCTTTAGTCAGTTCTGGGGTCAGGGGCCTCCCTTGATAATAACCTTGTTGAATAAACAGGAATTTCTCTCCAGCCATAGCTATGCTTTGGCATAGCAACTGTTCGTTAGAGCAGGGACCACTGCTGAGGGAACAGCATCTCCTCCCTTTTGATCTCTGTCTGTAACATCCATGTTAAAGATGCGGCACAAATGCTGGTTTTGGAGGAGAGATCTGGCTAAAATCCTAGCCACATTGAAGTCAATGACAGCTTTCCCACAGGCTTCAAAGAGGCCAGACTCTTGTCCTTTATCCTTCTGTTCTCAGCCTCTATTCTGGAGAGGATGTTTGCTCAAACCAACAAATGTGATATATGTATGATCCTAATGGGGAAAAAAAAACCCCAACGCTAAGAAAGATTGCAGTGGCTTGGGAATGCCTGGTGATGTGAGGGATGAAGGCTTCTTTAAGGAGTAGGACCAGCTGGCTTCCAGACACAGGCTATTGGGAAAGCTCAGCTAATAGTGTGATGATAAATGCAGAGAAATAGCAATGAGAAATGTCCCAAAGCTTGGGGGTATTAGAAAATGCAATAATAAACTCAACTCATGTCTGCCAGAAATCAAACTGACACAGTTTAGGAGGAAATATGCTGGTGTTCCCCTCCCTCCATGCCTTCCCTTTTTTATCATCTTTGATTTTTCCAGCTGGCTCATTTAGCTGAAATTTGAACTGAGTCTGACTTCAAGTTCCCTTCAGGATTTTGTGGAATATTTTACATTGTAATCTGCCTGTCTAACATCATAGCAAGATTATGAAATCTCTAAACCATGGCTTGTCCTTGCTGCCACAATGAAAACATAAATGATAACAGTACCCCATTACCCCTTTAATAGTTGTAGCAAAACTTCCACTTGTGGTCTCCATGACTTGAGAGAGAATTATATGCACTGGCTGAATCTTTTAGCAGAGATAATAACTGATGAAATTTGGGAATTTAGAGGTAAGTGAGCATAGTATGAAGACAAACATCACTAACAGCTAAAAATGCAATGTGCTAGTGAACATTAATAACTGCTTACTAGAGATGGACTTGAAGCAAAACTTCAGCTCCACCACACCATGAAGTACAGTGGCAGTTGGGACTCCAAGTCCAGATCAGCCATCATGCAACCCCTCTCTCTCTGCGAATGGTCAAACCAAACCCACAAAGCTCAGGGTCTGCTTGTTAAGAAGCCCATCAGACATGGAGACCAAAATAATGTAACCTGCATGCAAAAAGGCTCCTTTGTTTTGAAGCATGTAAACACAAAGTCAGTCAAGGAAATGTATTGCAGAGGTGTTTTATTGCCTTCCCAGATAATTTCTGTGGAGCGTATTTTATGAGCTTTGGCCACATTTTTACATTACTGGTGAATAAAGCTCTCATTGTTCAAAGGGAGTCATCTGGTGACTCATGAATTTCTTCAAATGCTGCTTAAAAAACCCCTCATGTGATATTGAGAGTGCTACTATATATATAGCTATAGGCCTAGAGAAAAATGAGCCACTTCTGATCTTGATCAGTTACTGTACTGGGGAGTCTCAGACAATTCAAGATTGATGGACACAGGGAAGAAGCGATAGTATAGCATCATCTGTGCTCCTCACAGTAAATAAATCTCCTTGATTTTGTGTCACAAATGCTGATTCTGTATTTCCAACTCAGGACTTCACTCTGAAGTGTGAGTTGAATTTAAAGTGAGTCTAAGTTATTTTTTAATGAATGTCTGTTTTCTCCCTCCTTGAGTGAATGCAAGTGCAGACACACCTGGCACAGAGCTAACTGATAACAGGGACATCAAAAAGGATGCTTAGCTGAGCAAACAACTGCTTTATATGATTTACCTAACTTTCTAGGTAAATCTGGATGAAGCAAGTCTTTCAAACCAATCTCCTCTAGCAGCTGCACAGTTGTGTGTCCAGAAGGCTCCTGGGTGTGCTGTGTGCCTGCAGCCCAAGCAGCTTCTTTTAAGGAGTAGTGCTGTTTCCCAGATGGGTGAGAGACTACCACCCAGAGCCGCACCAGGGGTTATTACCAAAAAGTTAGTCCTAGCACAGAAGTGCACTGAACCACTTTATAAACAAGCTGTGGCTTAACTTCTATTCTTTAAACATTTTAATTGTACTGTTGAATCTATGAGTTAGCAAAAATGTTGAAAAAACAGTCTCATTCCTCCCCAGAGGAGTATCTGGTCATCCTGTAGATCAGCTTTTGCCTTGTATATCAGCTATTTGTTTTCTCTATTTTTCCTCCTCTAGATTGCTGTTTCATCTTCTAGTATGTTATGGACAATTTAGAAATACAGTACATAATCCTCTGGTAAAAACTGGTTAAGTAACTAGAGCATAGATCTGTGTCAGTGTCTACTAAAAGGGGCTGGGTAAAGGTATTTTAATAAAATGTTTTAAACTCTTGATCAATACCTTTACACTCAGTGTCTACAGCTGGGAAATGCACCTTACCTGGGGAAGCAATGAATGGACCAATTGGTGGAAATATGCACCCATGCTTATAAATGAGAGCTTGAGACTGGGATTTTATACTCATGATAATACAGCAGTGACAAATTGCATTGGCTACCCTGTGCCAAGGCAGATGGCCTTTTACTGTGTTTGCTACCACCACATACCTGTGGAGCATCAAGTTCTTCAGGTGCTGTCTTGTTGACTGTGCTAGAGTTTGAATCGGGCCTCTTGTGAGCTGAGAGGTATGTGAGAACTAAGGGCAGTGCTTCTCTATATCTGCTGGGAGACACTCATCCATTTTGCATAACAGGACAGATGAGACCACGTAGGAGGTACTCGCAGCTGGGTTGCATGCCTTGGTCTGAAGTGAGGTCTGCACAGAGAAGGTCCCACAAGGCCGTGTCAGGGAACTTGGAAGCTGTGTCCCCTTTGCACGGAGCTTTGATGTTACCACACATCCCACAACATCTTTTCTCTGGGAGGCTTTGCTGCCTTTTCTGTTTGCATTCTACAGTTTTTGCGACTGTAGGGCTGCATTCAGGCAGATGGTTGCTGCACGCCTGGAAGCACAAGTGAGGAATCAGAGAGTCAAGCTTATCCTAAAGCAAAGAAAAAATGCGTCTTCTCTGGCAGCAGGGCCTTCAGGAAAACTTGGCATTGAAGATATTTTCCCTTTTCTGCAAAACACTGAAATATTAAGAAGAAAGAGGGAGAGCAGGCAATCTCATTATAATCCCTCCTTGTCTCAAAAATAGGGATTGAGGAGACATCTGTAGGTGGTTCCTCTGGGAGCTAGATAAGGTGATGTGTGCACTGACCATAAAGGCCTAAATAACTGAATAAAATGTGACTATGGACATTAAGGATGACCTGATTTTCAGAGGTGCTTAAAACTATTAAATACCTTTGAAGCCAAGGGGATTTTTGAGACCATGGTACCTTTGGAAGTTAGGCATTATAAAACTGAGCCATGCCTTAATACGGATCCAGAAATATGTAGAAATGCCTACCTTGTAACCTCAAGTAGTGAACAATTTTAAATGCAACATACTAAGAAATTACAAAAAGAAACACAGAGCAAAATAACTTAACTTACACTATTTAGTGAAAATATTGGTGTTTTTGTCCTAAACACTGCACCTTTAATATGGAAACAAAACTAGGAGCAATTTACATCCAAATCAATGCATTGACTAGACAACGACTCTCCAAATCACTCAACAATTCAGAGTTAGTGTGTTTCTCCATGTAACCTTTCATATTATTAGCAGCAAACAGAGTCCTAGTTACTCATGTGAATGCGACAACAGACCAGTCAATAGCTAAATATCCCTATAGGTCTGCCTGTGCTCCATTACAATATCTCTGATTGATAATCCTGCAAAACTTCCTCAGTTTAAAAGGGCAATACTCAGTCAAATCCTTCTCTGCGTAATGCCTGTATGTCAGCTTTTTCCAGTGCCCGCATGCTGTCTTTAGCTCTGTATCCTCTAAACCAGGGAGCACCGCCATGCCCTGTTCTGGTGGCTCTCCTGGCTCCAACCCAACAACATATTGCTGCAAGTTCCCAAAATGAACATGGCTCCTCCTCCTTGGGCGTGCTTCTCTCTCCACAGCTGGGATAGCAGGGGCGCAAGCAGGAAGGGTCTGTGCTGTTTGTTTGCTGGGTGGATGTTCAGAGGGCCCCAAGGACATCTGCATGTGGGACACACCTGCCGTTTATTTCCCATACATTACTGTCAAGTCCCATTTTCACTTTCTGTGTGGCCACCATGTACCTGTTTTGCCTCCAGAGTATGCACCAAGAAGGAAGTCCTCTGAGCTGTACCATCTTCTTCCACAGATGCCACTGAATGTGTCAGTCAGTACCCTTCTGACAGTGATTTTGGTACGGGACTGGCACAATTCCAGTATGAGCTGAGTTGACACAAGTAGCAGTGAAACAAGTGATTTGCTTTTCCTTCTCCTTCTGCAGTTCCAAGCCACCACTGTTGTAATGCACAGCAAGGATCTGACCGCAAGGCTGGGTCAGTAAGGTCAATGATTAACTTATCTGGACATAACCCTAGCATGACCCACTTTATGTAGAACATTCAAAGGAAGGGATCTGAAAACTTAACCTCCTGACTCTAGGCACTGAAGAAAAAGGAACTTGTTATCGGTTCCCAGAATTACCTTTTTAAGATGTGAAAAATGTGTTTTCTTTTAAAGTTTAACTTTTCCACTGCCATGAACACTAGGGGTGGCTGAAAAGCAGCCCTAACCATTTTATTTCAAAGACATCACAGGAAGCATCAGGTGGCAGTGACTTTTCATGACTGATGATCTGAGCTACATTTTTCACTAATGTAACTTCTAGCCCGCAGCCTCAAATGCTAGAGAGGAAACAACAGACCTCAAATAATTCTGCAGAGAGTACAGAGGAATAAACAGTGGTAACATGGGAAAACCAAAACAAACTATGTCTTTATCCAGCTAAAATCTTGCTGCAGTTCAGCTACAGATTTCATCATTCTGACTAACGGGATTGAGATATGCACCAAGGGGCTCTCTTTCTTTAATATCACTGCCTTACTAATTTAAGTACTGGCCAATTTCAGAGCCAGGGAGATCTCTGAAAGGGTGCAAGTACCAAATAAGAAGTATTTTCCATTTCTGATGAATGTCACTGAAGAAGTCTTTCTTGGACACTTGTTGTTAAGGGGATAAAGTCATCTACTATGGAAGTCAATGGTCTGGGAAGCTTGTAAACGATCTCCATGCTTGGCAGTGCTTCCCTTTTTAGTTCCAGTTTGTGGACTTTTCTCACTTTCCTTGGTTAATAATTCTGCCTGACTTAATTCAACCCCAAAAGCAATTTCACTTTCATAAGTATCTAAGAAAACACTGGAGCTCTGCTTCAGAAAATGATGATGTCTCTTAGTGTGTAGCAAGGGCCAGACACTCCCTGGGAGCAGAGAGCCACAGGGGCCTCCGTAGGGGTCTGCAGGGTCTCATCAACCAAGGCCCATCCCATCACCCCCAGCAAGGGAGCAGAGGAGGCCACAGGATCACAGGCAGACTCAACCAAGGTTCCAGATCACCATGCAAACTCATGGTGATGGAACAGGTCCAAGGTCAAGTTAGGTAGTCAGTCCACAGGTCAGATCCAGTGAATGTCAGTCAGGTCCACAAAGACAAGGGAGGTCCAAGGTCAACCTTGAAAATCAGGCCTTTGGGCAAGGCTTGCCAAGCAGCAACATGGTTATGGCTACATTTTAGATTTTTTATGAATTGTACATTTTAAAATTTTAGAAACAAATAGCCAGTACTATTTGAAAAGTTAATATATTTCTTCTGCATTGGTGCATCCAGCTTATACTATGACATTGCTTATAAGTCCTGGGTTAAGCTACATTGTGCATGTCACAATGATAACATGGGCGAAAGAAACGCTCCTTGCCCCAGAGACCTTAGGTAGGGCCTAGTGTTTGTATTTGTAGTCTTATGGAGAAGGCACAAGTGTAATGGTGCTCTGATTTCCCTGAGACTCTTGGCAGTGCATGGTGCTACCAAGCAGAAAAACGAGAGAGACAGAAAATTGCCCTATCTAATTTAGCTGGGACATGTACAGTCTCTTCAAAGAAGAGATTTACTCTATTAGATTAATCTGTAGTTTTGCTCCAGCCACTCAGCTGTAAGGGGGTTAAGCTAGAGACAAACAGTGATTCAATTTTATGACCAGACTGAAAAGACAAATAAATCTACTGCTCCTGTGTGCTAACTGAAATGCATGCCCAAGTGCAGGATGCTTTAATTTGGTATAACAGCTCTAGGTCTGGACTTACATACATGCACTCCTTTTAAACCACAAAGTCCTATTCAAACAATTATTTTATTGTCACCATCATCTTTCTATATGGAACTGTGGAGCATATGGCAAGCTCAACAGATGCCTATAGCTACCATCCAGATAATGCTATTAAAAACAGAAAGGGAAAAGTCATTTTGATTTTGGCATATTGGCTGAGAACGCTCAGGAGACTGAACTGGAGACTTCTGTAACATTTGTCATCCTGCTGATTGCCTAATGTGAAACACAGAAGGCCAGTGAAGTGTGAGAAAAGCGAGACATCATGGAGGACCAAAGCCTGATCACTGGGACCAAAAGATTACAAGCAGTGACCTACAGTAAATACATAACAGAAGTGCAGAAACCCAGCTTTTTTTCTGCCAGGGGACAGACTGGGAATGAAACGTGAGATTTCTCTGAGTGAGTAGAAACTCACAGTGCTGTGGATGTCACATCCTAGAAGTCCTGAAGGAAGAATATGGGCAATGCGGCTGCCAGCTGATTCATGGGGAGCAGCTGCAGAGAAAAGGCCTCTTCCTGGCCTCCCAGATGGATGACAACTCCCATGAAAGGGCCCCTATAAAGAAGAGTTGGGTTTCAGCCTCCAAGAAGATTTGTGCAGAGAGACTGTAAGTGCCCAGATAGGAAAAAAAACCCCTTCCAAGCTTCCTGAATAGCCTGTGCAAAGGAAAGGCTGCTTCCCTTCCCTGTGAGATGTGTTTAGGGTAATGTGGGGTGCTGGGGAGCAAGGCTTTCTGCTTCCCTAGCCTAGGAGCTGGTGCCTGCATCTGCTGGTTTAAAACTGCTGTGAGGCTGGGTATTTCTGAGGGAGAAAGTTTCCTCTTGTTCCAAAGGTGGGGAGAGAGAAACAGAAAAGGAGCTGCAAAGAGGAGCTCAAGATGGGCAATCACTTGTGAATTAATGTCTTTGAAAGACCACAGCAGACACTTGGGAAGGATGGGTATTTATTTATTTATTTTTGTCAAGGTGCTAGAATGAGGACACTGTTGATCAGTTTTGTTGCTTTCTAATATCAGTTAGCACTGCTTTCTGAGAGAGTAACTACGGGGAAATACCTTTCTTGCTATGGAAACACCATGGTGATTCACGTCACCTTAAGGAGCCCCGCCTCTTCAAGTTCTTCTTAGATTACTAGGCAGCAATAAGATAATTTTCTTGGGGTTTCAGGATGCTCCTGGTGCACAACAGGGTTCTTCAGACACTGCCCTCTCTTCCCTGGGATTTCTGGGTAGCCTGCTGATTATTCAATGGCAGCACACATGTAGCTGGGACTGAGATGAGGCAGCTAGCTTCAGTGTTTAAATGTGCATGTATTTGACTCAATTTTGGTTGTGAACAATCAAAATTAGGAAGAGTTATGAAGGAGGTCTTATTTTCTCTTTCTCAGGAGAGCTAGGTGAGTAAGAGAAAAGAGTGTGTGTGTTTGTGTGAGAAAGAATATATTCCTCTTCTTGTTCCATCTATTTCTGCCCAAAATTTGTAGAGAAATATTATGTGCTTCCTCATGACTGCTTTTGAGAGACATAAGCAGGAGGTAAAGAAACAGAACAATTCAGATAATTGACTTTACTGAGCAAGCACTCGGGCACAGGGGTGGAGAGTTTACACAGCTTGTGTGGGGCTGCGGGCGAGTGGAACTGCTGGAGCATGAAGCAGGACTGACCAGGAGCACCATCTCCATCACCAACCCTACCAGGTACACCTGTGCTGGTATTTATGCACTGTAATTCACTGGGCCATGGTAAGTGACTGGTGAAAGAGATTGATTCGTTGTTAATTTGCCTTTCCTCTGCCTAATAGCCTGTGTAACATGTAGTTTAAAGATATACACAAGCTAATTAGGAGAGAGACTTTCCGTGTGGGAGTCACAGCTGCATGACTGCCATCAGTGAAAAACTGTAAAGGACCTGTTTACACACTTCAGATGTCCAACTTGAGCTGTACTACCACGAATGGCTGAGCTTGTGATGTTCCTTTCTCCCTTCACAGTAAGTACTTCTCCAAGAACTTGTAATGCTGCCTGTAATACTAGTCGTTAGGCTGCTCTTGAAGTATGGTTTGTGTGCACAAAAGCTTGGCCATTTTTTCCAACAGTAGCTGTTTGAGTAAAACGTGTTGTTACTTATCCTCTGCAAGATTTGTTTCTTGTCCTTAATATTTTCTCCTAGTGATATTGCTACTAAGATTTCTAGAGCTTCTTCAGATTTCTGTAGGTTTTCTCATCCTTAGATGAAGAATGATTTATTTTCTACTGCCTCAAATCTATCATTGTTTTTGGAGCATGTTCCCCTCCTCCCTTACAATATTTAAATGATTTGAAGATTATTTTAAGGAGATTTCTAGCTGTTTACCTTTATGACATTCATTATCAGAAATGTATCATCTTACTGTACTTTTTTCCTACTTCTAGACGTGTACAAAACACAAATAACTAATACTATAAGTGTAAAATAAATACATATTACAGTGATGAATATAAAATAGAATTACTTATACAACATATGTTCACTGCTGCATGCTATATATTGTTAGTGTATCCAATAATATATAGTATATACACTATGCAGTTGACTCTTCTGTGCAGCTTACATGACTTTTGATCTAAAAAAACCAGAAAAGTAACTTCAATGAACTACAGGAAAACTCTACTTTCAACTTAATTTTTCCCTTTTCATGGTTGTATTTTTGAAGCTGAGATACTAGAAAGCCATGAAGATGTCTTCACCATGTAAGATGGACTTTTTTAAGATGCTGGATCCTGCATGGTATGTACATAATCCATGGATAAATGACCTCTGCTTCTATTAGCACCTTTAGATTCAGACCTTGCCCGTCTGGTGCAAGTAGGGGAATATTTTGCCTTGCTTGATGTCAGTATGTGCTATAGCATATTCCAGAAAATTCTAGAAATTGTGAAGAAAATGTATCACAGGTTAAAGACTCATGAACCTTAAATGGTTTGGAAAACCTTTAGATAAAATTTGAGAATGACACTGGCAAATTACAAATATTGACTAGCTAAAGGACAAGACTCAGCAAGTAAGTCTTGATAAAGTCAGTTGAACTCTTCCTATTATATGTAGATTAAGTGCTACCATCGCACTTTAAAGGGTCTTATTTTGCACCTGCTCACTTCTTTAAGAAGGTTCCTTTGATCCTCTGAAATACTGAGAGAGGTTCAGTTTGCAGCAAGGAGACAGTAATTTTTATGATTGCTACGGAAAAGCAGACTCTGGTGGGACTGAGATTAGGACCAAAGGATACATTAAACCTTCACAAACAGATCAGAAGCTGGCCTGGAAATATGAAGGGTCATATAAAACTTCTTTACTTGAGTTACTTAGTTTATCAGGAAGTAATTACAGGCATGTGGATAGAGACTCCACTAAGACTGGTACAAAACTAAGCTCTGAAACAGAAAATTTGTAATCTCTGTGAGTCCTTAAAGCTATTTAGGAACAGAAGGTGGATCTTAATATCCATATTTAAGGATTAATCATCTTCAGTTGGTGCAAAATATTCACAAGTGAGGATAAAAGAAAGGCTTCTGTCCTTCCTGTAAGAAGATAATCAGATGGTTATAATATTGCAGTGACAGCAATGAAGATTAGTGCTCTTCAAGGCCTTGGTAGATGGCATGGCCGTGCCAGCAGGACAGTCCTGTGCATGCTCTGTAGGTGGTTATGCCATTTCCAGGATATGCAGCTTTACTGCTCTTTCGCAGGCATGTTTTCACTGAGACAGTTTACAAGTTAGTGGCTTATATTTTACCTAACACTAGGAATCAGAAGATAGTTGCAGCTCAGTAAACAGCAGAATATAATTTAGCTGGTTATCTAAAAAAAAAAAAGGGGCAAACAAAACTCGGTAGACCAGTGATTCCATGAAATACAAATGAGGCAACAAACCATATGTTGATACCACTGTGATCACAAGGAAAGAAACAATGGTTAACAAAGAAAGAGGTGAACAGTTTTCATAATTTTTTTCATGTCTGGGGCCAGTCAGTGGATCTACCCTGAGTCACACCGTCTGAGAACCTAGCCCATGGTATATAACTGTAGTAGCTGCTGCTAGTTCTGTGAGTGAAGCTGAGATTCAGTTCAAGGTGACCAGGAAAAAACTTGTCCATATCAGTAAAACAAATAGTCATAGAGATAACAGAACTATTGTTCAGATCTAACAATATTCCTAATCTCTTTCTATTACCTTTGTGCTGTGAGGAAATCAGCTCTGGGAATTCTGTTTTGGTTCATCTTGACTCTTTCAGCCTGACCGTTTAGTTATTTTATATCCTGCTCCAGAAGTACATAGTGTCCATAGACTCATTTGTTCTTTCCAGGGTTATTATATGGTCTGTGTAGAGGAATATAAATATGAGGTTGTGCTGACACAGTGGTTCACAGTGATTCATCTCTTTCCTTTTCCTTGCAGCAAATGCAAGAAGTAGGAGAGAACCGAGTGTCCTTCACCATGGGTCTGACCAAGGTCTACCTGTCACAGCACCTGGGGAGTGGAGAAAGGACTACATTACTTTTTATCTTCTTAATTTCCAAGCTTCCAAAGGTTAGCTCCCAAGACAAGCAACAGCACCTCCTGAGTAGTTCACCTATGCCAGCCACTTACATTGCTGAGAGAAGTGGAAGAAAAGCAGCCTGGCACTGATACCCTACGTATCAGAGATACCCAAGGACATGTCAGGCTATTCCAGTTCTGTGGCTGCCCTGTTAGCACAACTGTGTAATGAGATACACCTAGATGTTGCGAATGTAGTTTTTCTTTGAAGTGCAGATGGCCTAAGCAAAGAGTGGAGAATCAGATCTTCATTACTAAGAAATGACTCTGTTACCCTTTTCTTAGTCTGGTAGCCAAGGGAATATGCTCTCTCCTTTGTTTGTATTTGCTCTCAGGAGTGACACTGGACTAAAGAAGAAGATGTACAGTGCTATCAGGAGTAGTAATATAAGAATGTATATATACAGGATGTTGTCAGGTTATGTGATAAAAAAGCTCATTGCACACACGAGAGGAAGCATAGAGGATCAATGGCAGGCAGGAGAACCTGAATTATTCCTTAAGCCTAGGAGTCTCAGACCCACCACAGGAGAGCCATCAATCCATAAAAAGCTTTTTTCCATTCATGCAAATGACACATGCACTCATGCACATGAATGAAGGACCATGGAGAAGCAATGGTGGGCAGGGGAACTCCAGTCTCACAGAGAAAGGGAGCTCCTGCCCACCCCCCTTTCCATCCCAAGCTGTGCCAGGGGAGCCTCAAACCATGGGCTGCCTTGCAGACCAAGAGGATTGCTGCCTGCATGGATATGGGACACATTATGGGATGTAAGGGAAGAGCATTTTGGGATTGCATAAAATAGTATGGGATGTTTGAAAAGGAACAGGCTGTGGGGAGAGGGACGAATCAAAGTGGTTTGGAGAGGAAAAAGTGTGGGAGAATAGAGGGTTAAGGGGACAAAAAGGGTCAGCTGTGTGTGAACAGTGGCAGCTCAGCATGTCTGCCCATGCTCTGTGAGGGCATCTCTGTTCCCTGTACACATAATGTGTATGTATATTTTTATACATAGTATATTTGTTCAGGATCTGAGCGCCAGCTGCTAGGCTGGCCTGTGTGTCCACTGTGCCAGTGGCTGGAGCGAGTGTAGGTATTTATGTCAGTGTGCAATCACTAAGCCTGTGTGCCTGTGCTGCCCTGTATACGTGTAATGTGTATGTATGTGCCTCTGTGTGTGCACCTGCAGAGAAAACAGGCTCAGCCTTGCTACAGCTTGGACTTGGGGGCATGGAGCTGTGTCAGCGTCACCTCCATTTGTCTGCTGGGTTTGCTAACGGCTTAGCAACCCAGGGTTTGGATTAACAGGTTATTTATAAATTGCAGTAGAGTGGAGGGATGAACCATGAAAATGATCTACATACTGTGATCCCAACAAGTCATGGAGGAGAAAGATCTGGCATTTGCCTTTCTTCACTCCCAAGTGAGTCATAGACACAATATCTCTGGGCCTAGGCAAGACCTGAGCACTCGGGTTCCTCTCTGTTCCCCGTTTCTGTTCCCTGATGGTGGGTTGGCTTTTCTGTTAGTGACCCAAAACTGTGACTAGACCAGAATGCCTTGGACTGCTACTGGGATTCTCTGCCTTGTCTTTGCTGTTGGCTTGCCATTTTTGAAGGCCCAGGGCCAACAACAGGGAACACAAGTAGAGAGAGCTACGTGGAACGTCAGCTTCTTGAATCTGGGCCAGAGACAATGCTAATAACTTAAACATTATTTCTTCCCAAGGCAGTCATCACAGACAAGTTTATCCTCCTGAATAGTGAAGAATCATGCATTTTTTATTATGCATTTTCTGAACATGTATTTCCTGACTGTGCATGTTTAACCACTGTTTGCATTCCTTTTACAAACTAGTAATTTGACCTTTCTATATAGCAGTCTGTGTGCTGGAAGAGTAAAGGCACTAGCATGTGTGCATGAATCTGTACCTAAAGCATGGAAGGTAGGATGCATGCCTATGAGATTTCCCCTGATTTACTAGAGGTCAAGTGATGAAGAATTTTATGTCAGGGAAAATCATGTCAATGCTACAAAGAGCAGGATCATTCTCTCTCACACTACACTATGTAGAAGGTTAAGCCACTCAGAAAGGTGCCTACGTTGAAGCATGCTGGGTGTGTTGAGAAAGCAGGATTGTCATTGTCACTTGCAGCATACTTCTTTCTGCTAATTTCTACAGGATTACATGTCCTAAGAGACAGCAGAGACATGGCAACTTTTAATTTTTAAAATAAATATCAGTGAAGTAGTGCCAGGAAATCTTTAAGATTACAGAAATCTGTGAATGGTCCCAGAAAAGTGGGCATCCCTTTATGCAAGGAAGAGTCACCTTCACCTACATACATTGATCAAGAAACCACAGTGTCCCAGGCCCTCATAGAAGCCCCAGCCCCATACCTATGATCTTGCTGCAGTCAGCTCCTGAATTTGTAGTGTTCCTTTGCACCTGTGGATGCAATTCTCTGAAGTAGAGCACAAGACCGTTGTTGTGGTTTAGGCCCAGTGCATAACCAAGCACCACAATGACCCAAAAAAGGGCTAGTCAAAATAAGGACTGGAAGGGCTTCTCACCACTTAAAAATGGTCACCGGCAAAAGACAGACTCATCATATGGAATAAAAACAAAACAATTTTAATTTGTTACCAACATCAGAGTAGAACAGTGGGAGATACAACCAGATCTTAAAGTCAAAAACACATTCCCCCCACCTCTCCCTTCTTCCCGGCCTCAGCTTTTGTTCCTGGTTTCTTCACCTTCGCTCTCCCCCTTTGCCTTGAGGCGTAGGGGGATGGGAGTGGGGGTTGCAGTCGGTTTTCAGGCCATGTGCCTCTCAGGAATAGGAAATAAAAACTCAGCCCAGCCTCTCTCTCTGCTTCCACGTGACCCCCTTTCCACAGGGGAGAAAAAAAGTCCTTAAAAGTCCAATATAGGTCTGCCCACAGCTGCAGTTTCCCTCACACACAAACTGCTCCAGCACACACTGCTTGGAGTCACGACTTCTTCAGG
>NW_010201246.1:100569-120234 GCF_000695765.1 Mesitornis unicolor
GCAGGTCTCTTCTGATGGTTCTGGAGTTCCCGGCTCTCTCTCTTTCTCTTTTTTTCGGGATGAGCTGCAGCGGGGCTTAAGCTTAAGTTGCGGTCGAGGCCGGCCAAGCCCAGCTGGGCAAGGCCGGGGCCGCGCCACCCATACCTGGGGCTGTGCTGGTCAGGTCCGGTGCAAGAGAGAGAGCGCAAGGCATGCTCTTCACCCCCCTTAAATACATGAATTCGCAGGGGCACTGATTGGCTTGGCCCTGGTCAGAGGTTGGTCCGACAAAGGAAAAGGGGGAGCTTTTCAGGTAGCTTCTTAAAGGGCCATCTCCATAGCCCTTCCCCTGTTACCAGAGACACAACCAAAAACCCCTTACAGAAAACCCAATACGTTCCACCCCTCGCCACTGTGAATTATGTACTCAAGAATTATTATCAAAATTCACCTAACGAAAGTCAAACTTCCCCACATAACATTTACAACAATAATCATTGGGGCAGTTCATACACAAAAACCACCCCTCATCTCTTCACCACTATGAAAAGAAAATTCCTTATGATCATGCAACATTTTAACATTGTTCAATCCATATTTTGCCTGTTTCCTCTCCCAATTAAATATCCCTATTTTGAAATTGAGCCATGCCCCATGTTAGGCGCCAATTTATCCTGTCTCTGTTTAGGGCTCAGGGCAAGCCCAGGGAGCAGGATTTTCTCTCAATTGTCCTCTACCTTCCCAGGGGAGAATTAAAAAAAAGGGAATAGAGAAAAAGATGCTTCGTACAAGGTTGGAAGTTAAGACCGTAACAAGTTTAATGAAAAACAACAGGGGAAAGGAAAAGGGAATTAATAAGGGACAAAGAATAAATATATATACAAAACCCAATCCCAGTAGTCCTGAGTGGAAGTGTCTGAGCAGTGCCTCGTGGATGCTGTGACTCATCACCAGGGACTGCAGTGGTGTCGGGAAGCGGATGGTGATGGATGCTGCCGAGCACATGGAGGTAGGCCGAGCCGTCCTGAGATGCGACAGAAAGGAGCCCAGGAAACCAGGAAAAAAACCCACGAAACCTCAGGCCTCCTCAGTTTTTTTATAGACTGTGGCCGGAACAGGGAAGGAACAGTACTGATCTCTGACCCCACAGGGTCCTACAGACACCACCTGTCCTTCCTTTTGAGGCTTTTAACCCTTAAACCATAACAACCGTACATGCCATTTCCCTGTGCCATGGAGGGCTTGTAGGAGGTGAGAAGAGAGCAGCTGTGTGTTGTGGTGGGTACCCTGTCACTGTAGCTGTTGAATGACACTTAACACCACAGGAATTCCCCTGTAGCTTTCCTGATGTTGCTTTTCACACTCAGCTTGTTGAAATTAGCTTGATATCTTAGCGTGCAGCAAGTGACAGAAGTGCCTAAGACAGCCGGTGTATACAAAGGTGCAAATCCAGCAGTGTTGTAATGTTGCCCATGTCTCTGAAGGAAAATGAATGTCATCACAATTTCCATGCTGACAAGACCTTGAAGAACCAGTTAAAATGAAGAATAAAGACATTTTTACTTGTCAAATTGCAACATAATCTTCACTAGAAAAAGAAGATAACTGTAATACTTCTGAAATCTGCCTCTCTTTGTAAACACGTATAGGTGCATGTAAATAAATAAGGCTCAGGCCTGAGCTCACTATGGATTCTCTGATGCCTAATATAGGTTGAGTTCATCCTGTCTCCTCTCTTGGCCTGCCTGTTTTCACAAAGCCTGTGAGAACTTTCTGTCAGTGACATGTGCCCAATTCTGTCAAATTTGGTGGTGACTTATGAAACAAGGGATTCAAAAGTAATTGGGGACAGAGGGGGCAGACAGGCAGCAAGCATGGTTACACAAGCTTTCTTATTGAAAAACTTTTTCCTAATATCCAACCTAAATCTACCCTTTTCTAGTTTAAAACCATTACCCCTCGTCCTATTGCTACATGTCCTAGTGAACAGCTCTTCCCCAGATTTCTTATAGGCACCTTTCAGGTATTGAAAGGTTGCTATAAGGTCCTCCTGGAGCCTTCTCTTCTCCAGGCTGAACAACACCAACTCCTGTCTTCATAGGAGAGATGCTCCAGCCCTTTGATGATCTCTGTGGCCCTCCTCTGCACATGCTCCAGCACTTTGATGTCCTTTTTGTGCTGGGGACTCCAAAGCTGGACATAGTCCAGGACTCCGACATAGCCACATAGTATGGATAGGCTGTTGATGTTTGCGGCTTATTTTGCCAGATAGAAATTACAGTGGGGGTGTTGTTAAAGGACGAATGTTATGGGTAGGCCTTGCTTTAACACCCGGGCATGACAGAGCTGTTTCAAAGCTGTTCCTCAGACTGCCTGTGGCTCCGGAAGGCATCATGGCATCTACTACATTTGTTTCCATTGTCATGCCCTGCTTAAATATATACAAATGAACAGCCCAGCTGGGAATGACTTTCACAATTCCTGAAGCAGGGCTCTGTAATGGCTGAGTTGGCAATGCCTGTGATTATATAGCCTGCCCAGGAGCTGGTCCCTTTCCCCTTTTAGTTCACCCCAGGTTTTCAATTTCCCACTGACTTTAATGGGCTCACTTTTTAGAATTCATAAGATCTGGCCTTAAAATGACTTGTGTTA
This sequence comes from Mesitornis unicolor, assembly GCF_000695765.1. NCBI lineage: Eukaryota > Metazoa > Chordata > Aves > Mesitornithiformes > Mesitornithidae > Mesitornis > Mesitornis unicolor. The sequence continues at coordinate 103,201 of NW_010201246.1, forward strand.
TTACTATCGTTCACTGTCTTGAAAGTTGTTGTGGTTGCTATGGTTTTACGCAAAGGGCAGAGTGATCTCATTGCTATATCTTTTAAAGTGATCAGCAGTACTTCATCGGCACTGTGCTTACAGTATGAATATTTAGGAATGGCTGGAAAGAGATAAAAAGTATAAGCATGCAGAACAAAGTGACAAAGCAGTCCCACCATGTCCTTCAGTATAATTGAGCAGTCTGCAGATAACTCAAGCCTTTATGGAGTGTTTCCTGCCTTGAACGTGATTACAAGGGGTCATGATGCACAGCAAAGACAAAAGCAGCTGTAAAGCATAAAGGCACATCAAATATCTCCATGATCTTAGGAATTTCTTCATCATGTATTGAGGTAGGAGAAGTAGTACCATCTACAGCTTTCAGTGGGATGGAGAAAAAGAATATTAATGGCACTGTGTCTCACTGGGAAGCCGCATATGAACAATCATCTTGACAGGCTAAGACAATATTGCTAAAGCAAGTGAAAGTACTGCCTCTGATAACATTGCTGAGAGCTGTATGGGGTCACTTCAAATCTGTACAAGGGACTGACACACAGCAAAGGCCCACTGCAATTGTAAGTTGGTAGGTGAGCTGATGGGTGGGTTGCACATTACAATTGTAAGCAAGATGTGACTTCATATGCCTTTTTGGGCTAAGAAAGGAATGCACATTGTATGCGATTAAACTTTTAAGAACCTCAGACTTTAAATTAAGTTCTCTGGCAGTGGGCAATGTTATCTGATGACTGAATTGGGCAGTAAAATATCGCTTCTTGTTGAGCAGTCTGAATACCAGAGACTCTCTTATGTCTTAATGCTGGATCCAGCTCTGAACAGTGGCTGCAGAGCTGCAGGGATCTTACTCTGCACTATGTACTGTGATAGGTGCTTTCTATTCCCTACCTCTCATGTGGTTCTTTCACTAAGATGTTACGTGGTCTATATATTGAGAGAAGTGCTGTATTGCCCACCCAGCACCCAATTTACTCTTCTTCTGGAGGGCTGAGTACAGATCTTGATTTAAAAATAGTGTTTCAGGGCAGAAGACCATATGGTCCACCAAAGCCTATCCCTGTAATCAGCCACTTTTCTATTGTTCAAATCTAATTAGTGACAGCCCCTTTCTAACCTCTTCCCTTGGAAAAGTGCATCCAGTTATCTTGTAGGCACTTTTTTTTTACACATCCAGTGCTGACTTTGAATATTTGTTTTGCACTGCAACCACTTTTTTAAACAGACAGTCTGTCTATGCAATGTAACGTGTTTGCTAGCAGGGCAGGGAGTGTCAGGCTATGACCCCCTTGTTCACAAATTAGATACTATCTTAAACAGCTTACTCCATCAATCCGTTGACCTTTTTCTCCTAGGGCTTCTTTACCTCTTGCAGTCTCTTTACTCAGTAAGCCAGAGGCCACCTTAGGCAAATATTTTTCCTGGAGTCATGCTCTCTGAATCCAACATTAGTGGTGGTTTCCACCCGACCAATCTTTCTCTAATGAGTAAAAGTGGGGAGCTAGCAACACTTAGCTAATATACTTTGTGATCTTGTCAAACTTTGTGACAAGATAACTAACTCTGTATTATTTCACACATCTATATCATATGTTACACGTCAAAAATATGTTAAAGCTTGAAAAGTCTAATTTGGATCTCCCAGCACCAAAAAATTCAGCATGAAGACTGAATGCTATCCTTTCAAGAATATATTCCATTCTACTTATGAATTCGTAGATTTGAAACTATGTGTAGTAACATGCAATAAACCTTATCATATTGGCAATGAAGTCAGGTGAAATTTTGCCTCATCCGAAAGTGCTATAGGCGGGATTGGTAGATATAAATTCATATAGTTTTGGCAAGACTGCCTGGTAATAATTCCTAAGAATCAGAGAATTAGAACTTCTTAGTATTTTTTTTTTGTTTTAACTTATTTAAATTCAATGTATCATACAAAAGAGATTTGAGTGCCTTCATGGCATTAATTAAAAAGGTTAGTAACTTCACAGGGACTGAACTTCAGAAAGCTTACTGCTTTGAAAGATTCTATCAGTGTAAAAATAAATTCTTTATACTTAAAATGGAGAGCATAATAAAATCCATAAGGATATTGCTTCGCCTAAGGCCGTTGTGAGTGGTAATCTTCTGTTGATTCTGTTGGTGCCAGTATTTCACTTGGGGACTCAATGATAGAGAGTGGGAAGAAAATTATTTGTTTAATCCCACAGGATGCTTTGAGATTTATTTTCTTCGTTGTGCAGGGTAGACAGTTTCAAAAGCCTTGTTGAAGTCTAGGCAGACAACATCCACTGCTCTCCCCTCATCTACCAAGCCAGCCATTTTTGCTTTCTGAAAGTAGAGAAATGTCAACTGTGAAAGGGTAACAGAATTTGACATTGCATGATGAAAACAGAGATGTGTGGAGGGCATTTCTGAAGCCTGACAGTAGCTTTAATATTCTTCTATATACATAAGATGTATTATGTAAATACATATGTGAAGTTTGTATGCTAACCTAGCATTTCACAGAATCACAGAATCATTAAGGTTGGAAGAGACCTCTAAGATTATCGAGTCCAACCATCAATCAAACAACACCATGTCCACTAAACCATTTGTATGAATACAAAAAAACCCAGATAAACAACATAAATGAAATAGGTTTCAGGCTGACTGGTGTAGCCTGTTTTCAAGCTGTTCTTCACTGGATTCTTATCCCTTGTATAAGCCTACATGCAGATCAGTCAGTCCAGTTATGCTGCAGCTGGCCACCAGTAAAGCAGAGGTGATGCTTCTTCCTCTGCCTGTCCCTGCTATCCAGATTGTAAGGTGTGTGTAGGCCTATTACTCCAGGGGGAATTCAGGTTCTCCTGCTTTATCCTTCTACAGGCTTGGTGTTTAGTCCAAATGCATCTCCATTGAATGCCAGAGATCCTTCGCCCAAGTTCAGAGACAGGTAAATCCAAGCTTTAAAGGGATGGTTGAGGCAGATAGCTGGACCACTTCTTGCTCTTCATGGGCAGTAGTGCTAATTTATCACGTTGGGTGGAGTGAAGAGAGGCAGACAGACACGGCAGCTTCTGAGTTTGCTCTGAGGTCTTTGAGATCCTCAGGAAGTTGTTTCTGGGACTGCAGGGAGGGGTTCCAGAAAACCTCTGAGGAAAGCCAGTGTGGCAGCTGCTGCTGGGTAGGGACTCATGAACTCCTGGCAAGCCCTGGCAGCCTCTCATGATCTCTGTCAGCTATTCCTGATTGAGGGATGCATTAAGGTTTTGGGTTGAGCTGACTCCTGATAAAACAGAGGAAAGAACCCTCTGAGCAGCTGTGAAGGGGAAAGCCTATATAAAGGCGTACCTCAGGGCACATAACTATCATCTATCATCATGTTCCATAGAGGCAGTAATAGGCATTGCTCTTATGTAGGCTGAATTATTTTTCTCCTTTTTTGACCTTCACAATGACATATGAAAACTGTTTACAAAACACTCCTCTTAGCTAACATTGCAAACAGGTAAGCTCTGTTTTCTTCTTGATAACTTCTCTGGTTCTTCTTTTTGTTAGTAAATACATTTTGTAGTTGTATTTGATATTAGTAATTCCAAACTCCTCCATGTACCAGTGCAACAGATTTAGTGTATCTGTCACAAAAAGACTTCTTTCAGGCTGTACTGCACAACCCCATCCTCAAGAAGCTGAGTTGTTTAAGGTGAGTGTGCTTTCTCCCATAGGGAAAGCAAGGCTAATTCCTGCCTGCATCTTCCTAACAGATCACCTTCCTCCACCGCTTCCGCTGATGGCTGATGCACTTAGTTCTGCTGTTTCCCAATCCCTTGCCTGTGTTGCTTTTCTAAAGTGTTTCAGCAGCTGAGTTAGGCAAAAAGCTTCCAAGTTCACTGAGGAAACCCAATGTTAAAATTATATCTCACGAAAACACAGATATTATGCCTCTGAAAGGATATATGCGTGGTTTTTTTGTCTGTTGGTAATACAGAGGGTTTTATAATTAACACTGCCTACCACGGAAACTCTTTTGTCTCTTCAAATATAGATATGTTTGTTATTGTGGATCTAATTTGATATTTCCTTCTATCTGTCTTTTCAGAAGCAGATCTCAACAGCTGATCAAACCTGAGAGAATGAAAACAACCAAAGAGCTTCCAGCCTTATATCACAGTTGCTGATAATTTGTATTTAACATGCATCTGGCCATATCCAACCATTTGATCTCAAGACAAAGCAGCAGTCCCTTACTTATAACTGACCTTAACCTCTGTTGCACCCACAGACTTCAGTTTATGCCTCCCCAGCAAGGAATGTTACTGGAGGTGTCTGCACCCCAGCCTATATTCTGCACAAGCTCTGCTGTCAGATGCTTATTCCTGTTCTGGGTCCTGGTCCCTACTCTCCATAGACTGCCTGTGACCATAATGTTCCAGACAGCTCCATCTGAGCCAGCTGAAACTAAAGGTAAGAGTCTCACTGATTTTCCATGCTTAGGAACTTACCTGGAGATTGGGATGAGCTAACTTTAGAGTAAAAAGTAATTCTGTCAATCACAGCATGATTTGTTTGCCTAAATATAAGCACCTAAGGTCACTTCAGAATACCCATGGATGGTTTGAAGATGTTTGTAGAGGACTGGGAGACATGACACAGGGCTTCATCCAAGCCATACTTTCTGGAGACATAGCTAGTGGCTGGTCAGGTTATCCAAGCAGTAAATAAAAATCGCAGACACTTAAATTTATGCAGCTGAATCCTCCCCTCAGAAGCAAAGAGAGACAAGAATAGGAAAAAACTTCAGCCCTGGTGTGCTAAATAGCAGCAGCAAATCATTCCAGAGTATAGCAGAGAATGGCTGCATCTGACCTGCTGCAGTGTTGCACCTTTCCTGACCTTTCTCATTTCCAGAAGGGCAATAAAGTCTAATGTTCACTGCAGTTGTCAGTCTGAGCAATAGGCCTCACTGTCACAGAAGTAACAGTAGTGAAAAAATGTGCTGTCTTAGGTATATTGGTCACTTTTAATAGGATTTGTCACACAAATACTCACCAATGAGAACCGAGACAAGATTATATGTTCCTACATTTGTTCTTGTGCCTAGGTACTGAAATGACTGTGCAAAAAAGATCACATTGGAAATTGCTTCTAGTTTGGGTTTCAGCAACACGAACCCAATTTTTACTCATCAAAGTGAGATGCATGGAGATGGCAAAACTCCCAGAGACTCTAATAAAAGCTGTAACAGGCCCCTGGACTTGGCTATGGGAATCAAATGGAGTGAAAAGAGAGTGGCAATGGGGATCAGTCAGTGTCTGAGCAGACGTCACTCTGGAACTCATCAGACATGCTGAAAAATGTGGGACTGCATGAAAGATGAATAGGTTTTTATATAATTACAGATTTTTGCATAAATTTTCTATGTATTTTCTTAACTTTCTGTTTATACAGTTTTCTTCTTTCAAACCCTAGGTGAACAAGTTTGATGTTTAAGTCCAAAAGCTTACTAACTTGACAAAAAGTCAACCCAAAAGGGAAAAAGTAGACTTCCAAGCCTTCCTTAATAAACAATGCAAACTTTTGTTTGTATATTTTCCTTTTAGTGTTTTTGCTGAATTAGAAATGGCTTCTGAGAATGTTGACAGTTCTTCTTCCAGAAAGAAGCTTTTATATTTGATTCTCTTTTAATGTCATTTGATCCTCTGTTGTGTTTTTAGCAATGCAAGAGGAACCACTAATTCATCCATTATTTATTTCTCTTTTTTTCTGCTTTGCAATGTTTTGTTTTGTTCTTTTCAATTATTGTGTTTTAATACATTTTTGCCAGGTGTTTCAATTTTTATTTCTCATATGTCTTTGACACTGTAGTAAATGAGGTCCTTATTAATATTTAAAATTCCTTTCTTTTTGTCTGTTTTATGTAATACTCAGAAGTCTCAGCGTACGTAATAATACCATACATTCTTCGTAATGTGTAAAGTGTTGCTGAAGTGACTTGGGAGCTTGCGATCATACCTCACAAATGTCTCATTTCAAGGAGCTTTACTTATTGAGACAAATGTCTCATTTCAAGGAGCATTACTCATTACAGTCTTACTGTCAGTTCATTGCACATGTGTTTGCTCTTCCTGGCGTATATTGTTCAAGATCATTTACATTAGAAATGCCAGATCACGGAACTGAGGTTGCATAAAGAATCATTGTTATAAAAGAAACAGCCTTATTTAAATTATTTTCTATGCCTTTCAGTCAGGACCTTTGTTGTAAACTCTTTCCTCCATTTCTGTCTTTGCAAGCAGAGGATCATGCTTGCAGTGCTTATCCCAGGAATCATAACAAATATATCTAGTACTTCCTCCTGAATTCTCTGATGCTTCTTCAAAGCTCGAGCCAGATTCTAGGATTATTAACGTGGCAAAACCAAAATCAAACCCAAAGGAGTGTGCTAAGGTAAAGGAAAAAATGTTCGTATGTATTCAAACCAGTCTTTGGTTTGAACAGGATTAGGTCAAAAGATAGAGATCATATCTATTTGAACCAGTCTTTGGTTTTAATAGATATGATCTCTATCTTTTAACTTAATCCTGTTCTGTGTCTGGCTGTAAGCATTTAATATCTAAGTTCCATTTTCAGAAAGTTCTTAGAAACTTCAAAGCTATGAAGTTGTGTGTAAGAAAGATAATTTTTATATATACCTTGATAACAAATTATATCAACAAGGTTTTAATTTACAAATACAATTCAGTATGTTAATAGCAAAAGAGGAAATTAATGTTGTGTTTATTCCCAAAATATTCTGATTTGTAAATTAAGACTTTAGGAAAGACTTCAAATTAAACAAATTCATAAACATTAGGTCAGTGTGTAAAAAAGCCTTAACACAACCCTGCAGTTTTGCTGTAAAAACAACTTTGTTTTAAGTATTTATTTATTCCAATTTTTACCAACAAACCTGAGTTGTGTGTGCATCATACAACTGGAGCACTATATAGTTAAAAGAAGGCAATCCAGAGAGCAGATCAGGAAAATGACTATTAGCTGCTTTTAATTAAGAAACCTAAGCCATCTGCTCAGTGCCCATGAACAGCAATAGGACAAACAATTTTCTGGAAAGAACTTTATTCCAGCAGTTACCGCAAGCTCAATTCTAGTTTACAGCACACTTATTTCAAAGTATTAAGAGGCTGCACTTTCTGAAACATATTTTGACAAGAATGAATATTTGCAGTTATGACTGATATAAAGCAAGTACTTTAAATGAGCTAATGAGCAATCATACTCCACAGTTTAGATTTTTTAAAAAATATAAAATAAGATTATAACTCCTGTGGTGCTACAGAAATCCATTTATCACCACACTCATACAGAAGTCTATGGACACCGGTGAATAATAAATATTAAGAAAATTCTTTATCATTGTGAAATATAGATACTTGTCTGTTCTTGGTTTTACTAGAGCACCAAGTTCTTTCTGTGACTTGAGCTAACATGACTAAGAAAACAGTTCAGCTATTTTAATGTTAAATTGGTGCAGAAAGTGTTCTTTTGAGACTCCAGAAGCATCTGTCTCCCCCCCTAACCCAAGCCCAGGCTCACTGCTGTACAGATACATAATGAGACTCATCTTGCTTAACTGGAACTCTGCAATCACAGGGCTGCTGAGGTGGAAAGGCACCTCTGGAGATCATCTAGTCCAACCCCTTGCTCAGAGCAGTGTCAACTACAGCAGGTTGCTTGGGCCAGTCAGTAAGACTTTTACTATCTTCAAGGATGGAGACTCTACAACCTGCCTGGGTTGTAGTATTGTGCAGTATTTGGCCACATTGACAGTAAAAAAGTATTTTTTAATGTTTACATGAAATTTCCTGTATTCTTATTTGTGCTTACTGCCTCTTGTCCTGCAGCACTGGGCACCACTGAAAAAAGCCCATCTGCATTCTCTGCATCCTTCATTCAGGTATTTGTACACATTGATAAGATCCTCTCTGAGCCTGAACAATCCCAGATCTCTTAGTGTCTCCTCATGTACAAGATGCTTCAAGCTCTTAATCATCTCTGTGACCCTGTGCTGGACTTCCTCCAGTATGTCCCTGTCTCTCTTCTACTAGGAAGCCCAGCGCTGGAGCCAGCACTCCAAATGTTTCTTACCAGGGCTGATTAGAGAGGAAGGATCACCTTGCTCGACCTGCTGCTGATGCTCTGCCTAATGCAGCCCAGGATACTGCTTGCTTTCTTTGCTGCGGGGGCACATTGCTGGCTCATCTGTCACTTGGTGTTCACCAGGACCCACAGGGCCTTTTCTGCAAAGCTGCTTTACAGCTGGTTGGCTCCCACCGGTGCTGGTACATGGAGTTATTTCGCCTCAGGTGCAGGGCTTGGTATTTCCCTTTGTTGAAATCTGCTAAACTCCTGTCAGCCAATTTCTCCAGTTTGTTGAGGTCCCTCTGAATGGCAGCAAAATCAGCTGTTGTGTCAACCACTCCTCAGCTTTGTGTTGTTTGCAAACTTACTGAGGGCACACTCTGTCCCATCATCCAGATCATTAATACTGATGATAAACAGTATTGGCACCAGTAGTGACTTGCCTTCAGTTGACTTCACGCTGCTGAATACAACCCTTTGAGCCTGCCAGTGTAGCCAGTTTTCAGTCCATCTCTTTGTCCACTTCTCTAGTCTATACTTAATTCATCTGGAAAAGGGGATGCTATGGGAGCCAGTGTTGAAAGTGTTATTAAACTCAAGATGAACTCAAGATCCAGTGCTCTCCCCTTGTCCACCGAGCCCGTTAAAACTATCAAGATGGCCAGTCATGATTTTCTCCTCAGAAATCCATTCTGAGTACTTCCAATTACCTCATTTTCCATAATATTTCGAAAGAAGTACCAGGATTGTTCATCCCATCACATTCCCAGGGACTGAACTGAGCCTGACCAACCTGTCATTCCCCAACTCCTCCTTTCTGACAGCAGCAGTGGCATTCACTTCCTTCCGTTCCTCGAGGAACTTCCCTCAGTTGCGCTAACCTTTCAAAGATAATTGAAAGTGTCCTTGCAATGACATGGGCCAACTCTTCCAGCAGGGTTTCTTCCAGCTGCCTGAAGAAAGCCTCATCTATTACTTCTTTCTGCTTAGGCAGTTCGACAATAGTGATGATGTGAAGGTGTGGATGCTGTCCTTGAATTTGAGCTCAGAAACTGTTTGGAGACCTTGTTCAATGAGGGAATCCACCTTCCTTTGAAATCTCATAGTGCAACATCCGATATTATTTTAATCAAGTCCCTCTCTTTACTCCCATCCTCTTTCATGATAGGAATTCTTTGTATTTTTCCCATGTTCTCTCATGACTTATTACATCCCTCGCAGATAGAGCACTTAGAAAGACCTTCTGTTAAATAACAGTTTCTCCAGCTCTTTTTATTTTGTATCTGGGTGATGTACTTGGAGGCTCTCCCTGGGGTAGGAACTGCACCACCCTACATGTCATAAAGCTCAGGTGAGATACTTCTATAGGAAATTATAATCATAAACACTAGGCCTGAGCCTTTGAGCAAGTAACTGAAGGAGCAGAAGGAAACTGTTCCCAGCAAAACCATAGTTCCACAGCAGCCAAGACAGGCACAAATTGTTTTGTTTCAGTGTCCTCTGGGCTGGGACCATTAAAGTGTCTCTACAGCATTTGGAAAGACTATTTTCCATAGAAATAAATTTATATAATTTTTGGCTATTTTAAAGCGTGTTAACTTTAGCAATAATGTCATCAGCTAGCAGTACCTCAACTAGGGACAAAAAGAAGGCTTTGGTAGGTTGTGATTTTTGCCAGTCAGCTGACAAACCCTTTCAATCTTGTTTGTTTGCTTGAGGTACAGAAGAATCCCTAAGAAAAGTGTGCCACCAGTTACCAAATGCTATACATGTCCATATAGCAATCCACATCGATAAGATGCTGTTTGGCATTTAAAAATAAATTTAGCATTGCCAATTAGTCAGTCATGCCTCTGGTAACCTTATTTAATGTTATGGTGCTAATCACTTCTGGAAGGCCTTGACATATTTTATAATTGAACTGCCAGGTTTGCATTTTGCTGCAATTCATTCGCATCTAAGCATGACTTGTTAACCACATTAAGTTGATTTCTTTTGAAGGCTGGTGGGAAGCATGGAGTCCTGATTCCCATGCTTGTATGTGATTACAGTATTCCAGCAGAGTACAGGGAGGGTAAAGGACATTTTGTGAGCTAATTGAAAGGTTGAAGATGGCTCATCTGTGGATGCACTTCTTACTGATTGACTGGTATTCGCTGCCTGTTTCCTGTTGCTTTCACAGAGTTGTAGAATCTTAGAGTAATTTGGGTCCAATCCCCCTGCAATGGGCAGGGACATCTTCAACCATGTTAGGTTGCTCAGAGCCCCATCCAACCTGACCTTGAATGTTTCCAGGGATGGGGCATCTACAGCCTCTCTGGACAACCTGTTCCAGTGTTTTACCACCCTCATCATAAAATTTCTTCTTGCCTGTATGCTATCATGTGTGTTTTCCTTCTTGTCTCAAACTCTGGTTTTACCTTATGGGAGCGGGGATCCTATTCAATTTTATTTACACAGCCCTAAATGGAGTACCATGACTTTGAGTCTTAAGTCACACAGTAAATAAGTATTTTCCCCTTCATTTTCCTTCCCTTTTCATTAACTTAAAGGCATTGGCAGCTACAAGAAAGGGACATCATTTCTAGTGTAGATTACTGAGTAGCATTAAGCCTGCTTCAACAAACCTTCTTTGCAGCAGTAGTATTGTAGTACACATCCCTATGAAGCACAATCTTTGTGTGAAATTGCAAGCCATTGGGATAGGCTTATATCAAAATGCAAAGACAAGTATCCGTACTTATGGCAGCTCTCTGCCATGCCTGCCTGGACTTACTTTCTAAAATGAGATTAAGCTGCTTGAATTGAAATCTGTATGTCATGCATGGCGCTGAATGGGGTTACAAAGAGTCTATATGCAGCTGAGACAAAACAGTTTAACAAGATACTGTTTTCATGGGGCTTTATGTCCAGAACTCTTAGATATCTAAAGCAGCAATGTCTGTAAGCTTTGCAGGAGATTAGGAGAGTGGAAAAAAATGCAATTCAATTGTGTGACCCCTTAAATGCTACCATCAGGCCGGGAGGTATCTGTTCCTCATGTATTGCTCAGTACGGTTCCAACTCTCAGAGGAAACAATCCGTTATTTATTCTTGCTGGACACATTTAAAATCTGGCACATTTGGAGCTTTACTGCTCTGAATTTCAAGGAACCAGGTAGCATTAACTACTTCAATTTCTCTCTGCTGGGTATGTGAGCCCTGAATAAACAGTAAACCCTGCAACCAGTCTGCAGCTGATTCCCTTCACTTTCAGTACATCAAACCAGATTCATACTGATCTATTACCTTCAGAGGAGTGGGAATTTGATCTGTTGCACCTCTGTACCACCTCTGTATTGGTGACTCTGCTTTCTATTCTAGGCCTAGTTAAATTTAAACTCCTGATGCTTAGTAGCTACTTTAAATGAAGATGCTCAGCAGTTCTCTGCTATGAATAGAGTAGGTCTGTTCTTATTCCAGGGCACTGGAAGATGTGTCTACTTCATTAAGAGAAAATTGACTACTCTTCTTGGGGCATTAGAGCATAAAAACATAATTAAATCTGAGATAGCTATTTCTTGAATAAGGTGAGAAATTTATTGTCCGAAATGAACTCTCAGATTTGATCTTTGATAGAACAAAATTAATCTGTGAGTCTCAACTGATAAACTCTTGTTCTGCTGGAGAAGATCTCTGTTTATCATTGGTCAGTGGTCTGCCTTTCAAAAGTGTAATGACAACAGTAGGGCTGATAATACTTTCTAATCTATTTAAACCCTATTCATCAAAAGCCACCTAGAAATGGGATTTTTTTTTCAGCAGAGGTCTTGGACAGGTAGCTGTTTGTTGAAACTACAGTGTTCTTTTTCAGCTTTCAGAACATCTGTCCTGTATTTCATTTGCCACTTTTGCAGGGTGCAAATAACAGCAAGCATACAGACAGAGCTATTAAAAATGTAAGAGCTATTCCAGTAAATCAGTTAGTTTGCAGTAAATCAGTTAGTTTACTATTGTTGAAGTTTTGTATGAAGTGAGTTTTGCTGTTGGCAGAACAGGATTTTGTAATAAATAATACAAAATATTCTCTGTTTTTTAAAAGGGATTTTGTAGAAAGACTTCAACAATAAATGATTTAATGGGATATGTGATGATCAATGGAGCTGCCTTGTTGCATCTCAGAACGTTGAAAATCCTCGTGTACACGCAATTCTTGGAGGGCTTCTGCCTTTTAAAAGATTGTTACTAGCAGCTGGCGCTTACTCTTTTCTATTTTTGAAAAGGTGAAAATATGAACTTCTAAAGCTTGTGAAGAGTTCAGGAGAGTGAATTATCCCTCCCTACTGGAGGCTGCAGTAGCATCAAATGAGATACATTATGGTCAGCAGAGACATCTACCTAGATGTGTTAGGGATTCTTTGGAGATTAGAGTGTGCAGAGGAAATTATTCTCTACTGGAAAGGGAGACCACTGCAGAGAATTAGATGGACATGCAGGAGAGAGTATCTCGGAAATAGACGGACTCCATTAAACAGATTTCCTACTTTGCAGAGAAGGACAGAGGTAAAAACGCACTAAGGCTTGGGGAAGCTGGACAAGGTAGAAAGAAGAAAGACATAAGGTGTCATCCCGTGTCCAGCTCACCCCTCTGCTTTAGCTTGTTGCCATCTGCAGGCATCAATGTGCCAAAATCTCATAGATGTGGCTCTGCACTCCTCTCAGATACTGAAGCGACATGTGTCCCACAGGTTGGTTCTACCCTAAATTGATCACAATAAAGAAAGACTTCCAGTCCTGTATCATTCTCAAAGTTCTCAGATCCTCACACATTCATCTACTTCTATTATGTTGTCCAACACAACTGGATTCAACAGCAGTTTCATCAGTACCAAACATAAATTTAATATAAAATCCATACATCTATTCTGCTTATACATCTAAGGACCACACCAATTCTATCAGGTTTCTTCTTCTTCCTTGTTTACTACTCCTTTAGTTTCCTGTTATCTGCACATTTTTCAGATAAAGGTGTTATTTCACTCCAAACAGAAAAAAACTACTCAAAAGCCTATGGTCAGGGAGCAGTCCATCCAGGGCTTCATTAGAAACACCTCCACTCGACCATAGTCTCTTGTTTACAGAAATGAAAAAAAAAAAAAAAAATTGGCACTTGCATACAAAGCAAGGCCAAAAAAAGAGTAGGTACTGGAAGGTCATGGGTGGATAATCACAGCAGAAAGATCTGTAGGAAAAAGCCCGCAGGAAGAGAGAAAAGGAGCGATCAACAAAGAAAACTACATCTCAATGATCATGAAGTATCAGGATAGCCAAACAGCATCTGGGATTATGAAAACCAATTAAGGGAAAAACAAATGGAGCCATTTTCCCAGGAGGATGTTATGGTCCTACACCTAAATGAATACTTCATATTTCAGAAAGAAAATGCTTTCCATTTGAGTAAGTCAGGACACAGATGCTGGTTAGTGGAATGAGTGTAAGGAAAAGCAACTAACTTTTCCCAAGGTGGAATTAAACCTCATGGAGGTCACTGCTGCTGGATCAGATGACCTGAACAGTATTTATCTTATACACTGAATGAGCTAGCATTGAAATTGCAAACTTTTCTTAAACAAAACTAGCAAATTGAGAGCTTGTGCCATATAAGTAGCAAATAGCAAATGTATTCTTTACATTACCAGAAGAGGAAAAAGTTACATAAGCAACAACAGACCCATTAGTCTGAATTCAGTGGCATGTAAGATTAGAGAACAAATTTTAAAAGAAAGAGTACTGAAATACATGAAGATAAACTGATAAAACGCAACTTGGTTTCACCAAAAATAATTTGAGTCTGACTTGCCTCATGTTTTTCTTAGATGAGATAACTGGGTTTTTTTAGACAAGAAAAGAGTAGACCTAATTGATCTGGATTTTTTTTAATGTGGTACCACACAAGAAGTTATTAGTTATGCTGAAGAAGACATACAATGCTTATAAAGGGATAAGGCACAGACTGAAAGGCAGATAGCAATCTTGTAATGAAAGGGGAATAATCCAGATTGAATGGGATTATTAGTGCATTCTTCAAAGGCTGAACTTGTGACTGACACTCAATATTTTCACTAATGATAGCCAGAATAATGAATCTTATAACCCTTACATTTTGATGTTGTATGATAGTCTCAATGGGAATTTCCCTTAGCTGATCAAATAAATTCTTGGAAAATTTTGGGCTGGGGGAAGGTCAGTTCCCAAAGACTGTTTTGGGAAGCAAAATTCAATGTCTTTTATAGATTAATTTGGCACAAAATAAATTATGTTTGTTAAGGAAATTAGAAAGTTTTGTTAATGCAGAGATAGAGAAGAATAAGAATAATTCTATTTTACAGAAGAGTAAGGCGACCTTGAAGACTATAATGATGGAAATACAATAATACACAATGAAAAGCCATGACTTTAGGGATCCCTATGCAGTCTGTTTCCTGTACAAAGGGATCTCATCAGTAGGAAACAAATGATGAGGAGAAAAACCCAGGTGTCAACCTCAAAATAAATCTTATGGACTATGTACGACCCAAACTGATTTGAGGAAAAAAAAAAAGTAAGTCTTTAACCTGAGTTGCTGTTTTTTTCATATTATCCTCTTAGGTCAGCTCCTTTGAATTACAGCCTACTCTTTCACAGAGACAATTATCTCTTATTTTACTGGGATCCTTCCACTCCGACCTGAGGTTCTGTCATGACAAGGTCAGCAAACCAGCTACTCTGAGTCGGAGGGAAGGTCCCACACCTGACAACCCTGTAGCAGAAGACTGCAGTATATGACACCGTGGATTACTCAAAGGAGTGATAAACTGACATAAAACACAGGAGATTGCAAAACCAGCATCTCTGAGGAGTTTACTCAGACAGTGGGAAACTGCTGGAGGCAAAAAGAAAAATATGAGTATCCAGGAAATATTAGTAAAAGTCCCAGGTACACAGTGTGCCTCTGAATGTTCAGAGTATTGGCAAATATTGACTCCAGCTCTAGCTGCTTATTATGACTGCTTTGCCAAGTCATAATGATGGAGGATGATTATTTGCTTTTCCTTTTTTTTTTTTTAATATATCTTTCCTTGTTACAGATGGTTAATCTTACTGTGGAAAAAAACCAAAACAAATCCAACAGCTGTAGAAGTACAGCTCAACTATTCAGTAGACTACAGAGAACAAAGGATTATCTGGGGGTAAATTCTTTCTAGCAAGACTCCAATGAAGGACCCATTGGTTAGATATGAGCATTATATCATACTTTCCAGACTATTCACAGGATTAAACCAACTGTGCGTACAGTAAACTCTCATTACAGACCTGAGAGCGGCACAGGCACTGAGAGCCATTTGTTTTGGATGGTTTTCAAGGCACAGCTATTGTTTATATTGTGCAGTGGCCCAGGGCTGCAGCAGAGTAAACTGTAAGTTTTAACGAGCGAGTTGGAGTGTGCTCTAGGAAACATCAGCTCTCCAGCTGGAGGCGGAGGCATTGGGAACAACAGCAACAGCAAGGGAGTTGATGTTGGAAACAGGCTTTTATGTTAGAAGGAAAAGAATGAAAAATTAAGGAAGACGCCTCAAGGTGACACGGGCAGCTAAGCCTGGCATGGAATCTGCTTCTAGGTGTGTTATTCAGCCAGTTCTGATGACAATAATGGTGAAGACTTGGTGAAAACAAGATAATCAGAAGCAGATTTTGTCAGTAAAGTATCTAAGTATTATTTTTAAAAATTATGTTTAAGGGCAGAATTTTTGTTCAGAAAATTACATTCTGGGGGCTTGGTAAAATTCAGTATGTTGCAGGATCAATATGTAAGTATTAGGCAGTCCTGTTCAAAGGCTATCTGCTGGCTGTGGGCAGGTTGTTGCGAAGGGATCCATAAGATTACAAAAGCTGTGACAAACACTTGCTCTTGCACCCTGTCAGCTAAATGCAGGATAGACATATTGATTGCTTCGTACTCCAGTATCTTACCCCTGAGGTAGCTTTATTATCAAGTGGGGAGCAGGAGAGAGGAGAGTGTTGCAGGGAATTAGTACTTCTCCTCCAAAACACTTGAGAAAGTGAGGAGGAATTGAGTGCTGGAGATGGTCTGGCATGTGGCTGGTGTTACCAGAAGGCAACTGTTTAGTCTCAGCTTAAAAAAAAATCTGTGATAAATCCAAAAGTGGGGTTATAAAGCAGAGAAACACAGGATGTATGACCAGATGAGTAAACTCCTTAGGAAATGTTTATAATGCTAAGCAAAAGAAGGCAGTGAATAAAAGACACGTGCCACATCAGCTGTGGCCTGGCACGATGGCAAAGTCAGAGGCAGGAGGCAGAAGGCAGAGGTGTCGGCTGGCAGTGAAGGCCAGGCCCAGGCCACAGCTGCAGCCATCTCCCCAAGGTGGGCACCGAGGGTGAGTGACAGGAGAAGGTAGATGCAATCTTGGGGCTGAGTTTTGCTTGCTCTTCCTGCAGGAGATAGTATTCTTTTTAAAAATGCTTTTATTTTTCTTTATTATAAAAAGACTGAAAAGAAGTGGTCAAGTTTTCATGTGTGTGTTTTGCCAGTCTGGGGTGCCTTTCTCAAGGCAGATGTAAGGGTGGGCAATGTGTGGCCAGCCTGCCCAGCTGGCTCAGTCCCTATCGCTCTGCCCTGGCCTCCCAAAACCCCAGCTCTCCCCTCTCCAGGTGCTACCACTCTGCAGAACTGTGCCAAGCAGTGGGATGATTTCCTACTAGGAACCATTTTAGACAGAAACTGGCCGTAGGACACTGTGATGGGATTGTCAAGCTCTATTTTAAATCATATTTGTGTCCTTGCTTGGAGGCAGAGTTGTGCTAAATCTCCCCTCCTCCCAGTCCCTGCTG
>NW_010201246.1:120265-154069 GCF_000695765.1 Mesitornis unicolor
GTATATGAACATTGCTGTGCAATACCTCAACAGGAAAAAATACAAAGAAACCTAAAGAGGGAAACCAGTGGGGATGTGTGTCATGAGCCGTCACTTAGCTGAGGCTAACCTGGTGTTGCTAACTGCACCAAACCCAGAAGGCTCAGTGATTTCAGTTTAGAGGATTGAGAAAGTGGAAACTGAAAAATTAAAATAAAGAAATATGAAGGAGCAATAACGTGACTGGACCCACACAGGCAGCTGGAGGGATGCCCAGTCTCTCTGTAGCAGAATTTAAGTGGAGAGATTTCAAGTCTGCCTGAATACTGCTCCTTTCCCCATGCAAAACTTCACTGGTTTTAGTGAGCTTAGAAGATGATCTTAGCAGATACGGTGTTTCATCTGGCTGCATGGAAAGACATTTAACAGACCTTCTGACTAAGCTTAAATGAAAGTTAACGAGGCTGTCCTGACTGCCCTGTGAACAAGGTATATGTTTCCCACCCCTCAACCTGTGGAGAATAAGACTTTACATATCCTCCTGCAAGTAAATGGTGTTCAGAAAAAAAGTCAGTGTGAATCAGTGCATCTTGGTGGGCTGTAATGGAACAACTTCTGTTCACATGACTGACGTGTCTGGCCTCGTATCCCCTGAGTCCTGGAAGGCAGGGATTGTTTGTATTTAAGTGCTGACCTTCACCTCTGCTTATGTTCTCAGTCACCTCTGAAGAAAATGAATGTGAGCACTTGAGTGACTGGTTATTGCACAGGTCTGGAAAGTCGGGTTTTGAGCATGAGAGTTGCTCTTTTGTGCTCATGTTTCATGCTTTGCTGCCTTTTCCCTGCTCTGAGATTCCTTGTCCCCCCAAGCCCTTTCTCTGGATATTCTTCTGTACAGAGATGCACCTCTCCTTGCCCTCGACCCACGTGGACCATCACCTTTACCAAGCAGCTCAGTGTGGCTGTTGCACGTGTTGGGAGCTGGAGCAGCCTGGATGGCTCCTGTGTGCATTTTCCTAACAGCAAACACAGAGCATATCATTACCGAATTCCCACATAGACTGCTAATAAACACCCACACTCATCTCCTCAAAGAAAAGATGTCATAACTCATTTCATCATTTTCGCTGTTGTCAGTGAATGCTATCTATTTACGGGAAGTAGCTCAGGTTGGCTGAGTGAAGGCACCAGTCTGAAGGCTGATTACATTAAGCACACTGAGATTACTGACATACCAAAACCCGACTGGTTGAACATCTTCATTTTATAAAACTTTCCAACTGTAAATAGAGTTTTTTGCTTGACAAAACTGATTTTTGACAAGAGCATTACTTTGTGGAGAATTAGGAGGAAAAAATGCTTGGAAACTCATATTTCAAAATGGATTTCTTTTTTACCTGAAAGAGGAAACTAAATTGCTGTAATGACTTTGGGAATTATAGAAATTAACCTTGGCATCTGTGGTGAGCTGTGCTGCTGTGGCCAGTTTGTCTTTCAATATGTCATTCTAGAGTTAGTAATTCTAAGGTCAATTTGCTTGATTTCTCAAAAAAGATGGGATCTGGTACATTGTGGGAAACCCATCCTGACCCAAGACTCTGACCCACAGAGGTGAATGAAGGCACTAAGTTCCATCTGTACAATGTCTCCTATGAGACATTGTGGCAACACTTCTCATCTCAGGTATGGAGTGCTTGTTAAGAAATATTTGGATTTTTATTGGATGGTTTTGAAACACGACTAAAATTTCAATAAAAACCCAATAGGATTTCATAATCTTCAATTGCTTTTGCATTACTTATGAAAATCATTGGTTTTTGTTAGAGTGGAAATCTTCCTGTTTTAGAGCTAGCTCTGTAGTACATGTATAGGTCAAATACACAGCTCTCTTTATGAAAAGGCAATTTCAAGTCTGTAGCTTTTGCTGCTTCCTGTACAGCAGAGATTCTGCACAGCTTCACTTTTCAGCACTCAGCTGTGCCAGAAATAATGTCTATGTCTCTGTGTATGCCTATGAAAATAAAGATACTTCCTAAACAATAACTTTCAGTTAAAAACACTGTAGAGAATAAGATTAAGGGTTAGGAGCTAAAATTCTTGAATTCTGCTGGGAGAGCTTACTGTGTAGCTCTTTACTGGCAGTCACTGAGACTTTGTTAGATTGATTGGGAATTTTCCATTAAATGTTTGTCCTTTTGCTGTCAGAAAAAAGATTTGCCAGAAATGTGAACATATCCAAAGGGAATTTTCTACTTAGACAAAAGCATTTGCTTTTTCCTTAAGCCATAAAAGTGAAATACTGCATTGCAGTTTAAACCATATCAGCGTGTTTCACTTTTTTAGATAAAAAGGGAGATGTTTTGTTTTGTGCTCAGCACCGAAGTGCAGGTGGCTCAAATGAGGTGTAATTCACGTTACCAGCTTTCGTTGTGGGGGCACTACAACTTCCCTGAGACCCCGGCTCCCTCCTAATATTACATCGCCTGATACTTCTCAGAAACTACATGATTCAGCTGAGCTCTCTGAAATTAAGTTAGAATTCAGAAGCATTTTTGTCCTGTAGAAAATTCAGGTTTAAAAAGAAATAATAAAAATATTAGAATTTCCCAAAGAACAGAAACTGTGCTTTTCGCTCAATTCTGTGGCCTCTCTGGCTATTGCTCAGTCCCTCATTCTTGTGAAAAGGGGAAGATAAATTGCTCCAAATATAAGAGCTTTAGTGTGGTCACTGCTTCAATTTGAACTCAATTGCACTTAGAATAAGCCTGGGAGAGAGTTTAGCAGATACATAATGTGTTAAATGACACAAAAATGTAATTATTATGATATGGCATGCATTAACTTAGAATTTCAGATGTAGGTATAAAAAGCAGCAGTACTTAGAAATGGATGTTCCCAAAGAATAAATGGTAGGCAAGTGCCAGGGAAGTGAGACATATATTTTCAATTTCTTTTAATAGTTAACTTTGGCTCTAAAATAAAAATGCTGATTAATTACCTTTTAAAGACACTTTAATAATGCCACTATTTAACCTTTACAGCAACCTGGTAGAGCAGCTGCATTTTAGTACTGCCAATTTAGAGATAATTAAGGAGTAGATCTGTTAAAATGTCTTCATTTTGAATGCCTCCTATGTTTTTATTGCCCACCTCAAGACACTCAGTGGCTGAAGAGCCTCTGCACCTTCTGTTGGTCCCAGGACGAGTTGTGGCACCTGAAAACATTTTGGTCCCGAGGCCCCATTGTGATAACCTGCATCCGTGGGCATCCACAGTGATAAAATGCTCCTGAAAATGCACCCTTGTGACTGTGTTGCTCCACTCAGAGTCAGGTGGGCAGTTGTCAGATCACTGAGCAGATGTAGAGTACAAGCATTTATCCTGGCTTTCCACCCTGAATGTGGTGTTTCCATTGGAATGTTAAAATTAGTCCATAGTAAGGCAGATTAAGAGTTAAATTTTGATTTTTGGAGCAGGAATAATTTTGATGTGCAGAGGAGCAGAGGTCAAAGACTTGCCCCCAGCCCCAGCTGCCTTTGGAAAGTGTCACAAAGGGATTTGCATCCCCTTTAGCATTGCATAATGTTTGGCCTCAGGTAGCATCCCTGCAGTCCTAAGCCGTGATTGTTGGGATGCAATTCATCAGCTTGAGAGATCTGAAACAACATCAGGGCTGTCTGACAACCCACCGAGTTGGGGAGAAAGCCTTTGCAGGTACCTAGAGATGTGTGTGGTGTATACTGGAGTGTGGCATAAGGGTTTTTGAGATTGAAAACCTTCTGGGATAATGCTGGACAACCATAGAGGGTGGAGATAGTCCACTGCATCTGCATTGCCTTCCAGGAGCTTCTCCTGCAGTGAGTGCAGCCCGGTCGCTCCCTGCCAGGCACTGGGAAATGTGAGGGTGTTTGGAGACCCAGTGCTTGTGATCACTCCCTGACCACCTCCTGTTCAGTGGGGTGGGTTTATCCAGCAAAACTGGCCCAACCATACCTCTTAGGATGAATGAGAACAGTTTCATTACCTGTGGTGGTTGATGCTCTTAGAAATACCACAGTGTGTGCTTTACTCCTGCAGCCCTCCGAGACAGCTTTCCCATAGCCTAAGGGTTTGTTTGCTAGAACGGTGGTCTGAGGCCTTGCTTAGCTTTGTCCTGGTGTTTTCACAGTCCAGACAGACTTTGCTGAGGACAACGATGACTGAGGTCTTATGTTAGGACATTCCTCAGCTTGCTTTCAAGGGATACAAACATTATGGCTATCGTCAGTAGGAATCTGTGTTCTTCCTTCTTACAGCTTCTCAGGTAGTAACTGGTTCCAAAATAGAAAAAAGAGAGGGAGAGGGAATAAAAATTGGCCAAAGAACATATTAATGTTTAAAAATGCTTTATCAGGGCTTTCATTCTTACAGAAAAGCCAGTAGAGATGGAGAAAGCTTGAAAGCTTACAGACAAAGGAGTAAGAACAGGAAAATATGTGCAGTTCCCTTGCCATGGGTTAATAAGAGAAGGAATGTATTTTAAGTCAATGGATAAAGCAGTTGCTGGTCTGAAAGACAGAAGTTTAGTTCTGGAAGGAAACCAACCATTTGTCAATTCTGCATATTTCTTCAGTTAATTAATAAAGAAAGTAAACTGCTAGAACACGAACATGGAAACTTTCCTGTTTAAGGTCTATGTAATCTGGCCATCTGCCTCTGACGATGACCAGCACTAAATACCTCAAATACAACTGCAAGCAGCAGCTCAGCACTGGGTTATGAAATAAATTGCAAGGCCAGTTTCTTTCTAAACTTCACCGATCAGAAGTTGGCTTATGCCTTGATGTAAAAGGTTTGTTCCCCACTTCTAGTGTTACAGCTCTTGCAGTATGTGAAGCCCTGACTGTGCATTTCTGTTCTCAAATCCCAACTTTCTTTAAAACAACTGAACAAATAAATGAAACAAAAAGAAGGAAAAAAAGAAGAAAAAGAAAGAAACTGACAGTCTTCCCATTTGTCGGAGATAACCTGACAAGAGATTTCAAGGGCTGGCCTGGGTTCAAGGGAAGACTGGACAAAAACATAAGAAATAAATGCATCATGTGTTACTAATTACACAGAAACCACTTCTCTACTGTCTCTACTTGAAAACAGTTGGAGACTGGAAGGCTCTGAGAGGAGAGTGTCACATGTTCTTGTCCTGCTCTTCCTCTTCCCTTAGGAAGAGCAGCTATTGGAGACAGGACCAGAGGGCCCTGTGTTTGGATGTAAAATGGCCTTTCATACAGTAGATATAATTTACTTTTTGAAACATCCTACTTTCATAAGGCTAAAGCAAGAATCTCAAATTATTTATGTTTCATTCAGAAGCTAGTTTTGGTATATTATCCAGAAAAGCAGTGAATTTTTTCCCCCAGTGTTTAGAATTGAGCATATCTTACATTTTCCAGGTATTACAATAGTTATTGTTGAAATGCTAGATATTGTAGTTTAAGAATGGTAGCATATTACATTATTTATTTTATTTACTAATAGCAAGAATGTCTTGCACTTTTATAGAAATTAACAGTGTGAGTTCATCTTAAAAATAAAAACTTAAAAGGAGAGTTTTATTTTAGTAACAATTGAAAATAACAATTTATTTTTTTTGAATAGGGGAAAATACCCAAACAACTATTGTCAGGCAGTGATTGCTTTTACTGCAGGACTGACACCACAGCACAAAGTTACATTCTCCCTCAGGAAACTTTTCCACATGGCTTCACTGGAACACTAACTTGCTGGAGGTAAGTGGGTGCTCAGAGCTCTGCTGCAATGAGGTCCTGGCTAAGGAGAACCACTGTTTGTTAAATAGACAGCATCGAGCAGGAGCCCCTGGGCTTCCTCAGTGATGCAGACTTGGAGGGAGGTAAAAACTGGGAGAGAGGAAACAAGCCCGTTGGCTACTCACGATAAAAGATAGATGGAATTTGCACATATCAGCACAAAGAGTGTTTTTAAGGGCATAGATAGCATATTTGGGGGTGTTTTATTTTTAGCTTGAAAACTTTGATGTAGCTAATTAACTTCAAATGGGATGTGCAGCATAAACAGGCAGAAGCCTCCTGGTGAAATTAATTATTCACTCTAGGAAGGAACAAGGTGTATATGAGGATGCGTAGAATTGGAAAGGGGAATATGCTGTCTGGAAATGGCTAAAAGCAAGACTTAGCCTGAGTTCTGCATGAAGTGTAAGAGGTTTATATTTATGTGATGATTAACTTCAGTTAAGAAGGCAGCAAACTGCAGCTTGTGAGGGTTTCTTTGCACAGCATTTCTGTGTGAGGGTACAGCACCTGGGAAGGTCTCAGTTCATGGAGGCTGCACTGGATGAAGAAGTTTGTGTGTAGTGTCATCTACTGCAGCACACCACAGCAGGGACAGAGCCCCGGCTGCGTCATGGTAGAAGCAACAGTAAAAAACATTAACTAGAAAGGAGAAAGTGAACTCTTTAAAAACCTCTCTAGGATCATCTGATCAGCCTGAACTCTGTAATCCACTGACATGAGGGAGACATAAAAAAACCTGAGTCTGACTCACTTTGGTAGGCACAGAGGTAATTCTCCTTGGCTGGAAGTTAAACAAAAATACACCAGCCTTTCAGTGATGAAGCCTACATTCTCTTCCCAGCCATGCTTTGATTAAGTACCTTGCAGGTGGAACAGCAGGAAATTAGAAAGGCAAAGATGCTAAATCCTACAGCTTGGTGCACCCTCATTGGTGTAAGTCTGTCTCATGGAGTTCTGCAGGATACAGCCCTTGCATCCTGCTGGTGCAGGCCTGCAGCCATGCGGCCCTAGGAACCATACAGACAAAGCAGGGAGAAAGCTGGAGCTGGCCCACATGTATGCTCTCCATCTCTAGAGCTAGCATATCCTTCAGGTCAGGAGGAGTGCTGTACCATACATTTTTTTTGTTTTCTGTGTGTGTGTGTACATGTGCATATGGAAGAGAGAGAGAGAGGAGGAGACTGCTCATTTTTTTGTGTCCCTTAATTAGGAGCATTGTTACCATGGCTCTAAGAGGAATTCGACCATCATGGAGACAGCTGTCATCACTCCCCCATGATACAGCTTTCAGGAGGCCAATATAGTCAGCTTTCTGACTGAGTTAGAGGTCAGAGTGGGAGGCAGAGGACCTATGTATCAGTTCTGCCTGATAGAGAAGAGAAAACAAAGTGCTTGTGCATCAGTGCTCAAAATGTGCCTGTGTACCATTTTCTGGGCTCTCCATCCTAGACTTCCCCAGCCAAGATTCAAGGCCACCACTGATGGCTCTGCTGGACTCCCAGGGCTGCATCCTGCTCCTGGATAATTGGGCATGCAACTCTTCATTTCACAGCTGGTCTGTTTCTTGACTGAGAAAAAAAGAGATGGAGATTATCTTCTCCCAGCTACACCTGCCTTCTGCATCAGCATGACGTGGTACTCACACCTGGATGAGCAGTGCAGGCATTACTGGGGATGAGCCACTTCCACAGCTTTCGGACACCAACAGGGCAGCTCAAGCCTCACAGGTCTGTGGTGCCTATGTAAGCATCCATCCCTGCACCTGTGGTCTGCTGATACCCTCTACCAGGTTTTATTTGCTTACATCTCAGGATTCAAGTTGTAAGAGATGCAGAGAGATGGACAGAAGGCAAGCTAGGTTGTCACAAAGGCATGATCTCTGTGAAACCTATGCAGGTGTTATCTTTGAAGACACAAAGGGAGGGGGGGAAGGGACAGCAGGAACGTCTGACCTTGCTAGGAGCCAGCATCCTCCCCCAATGAATGTGTGTGTGTGAGCACCTGTGATGGCGATTTCTAAACACTAATAATTAATCTTCAGCTGGACCAGCCTTCCCTTCCCTGTAGGTAACTCAGTTCAGCAGAAGCTGCTTGTGCATTCTGTCTGGGTACCTCATCTTAGCAAACACATGATGCACAGCCTATTTGTGTGCTGCTGCTTTGCTTGCCATCTGTGAGGTTTCTCTTGTCCACATGCTGATCCCATATCTCCCTCATTGTAGACTGGATATGGCCAGAGGACCTCATTGCCATTGATGTTAGGGAAGAAAAAGGCACATAATCGACTTTGTTTTGCATCATTCTGTTAATAAGCCAGCTGTAAGGGGAAGCGTCATTTAGGCCTCACTTCTGAGACAAAAGATTTTTTCCTGTGTAATTTAAAGCATTTAATTCTGCCAAATCTAGCTATTAAAACTCTACATGCAAATTCAAGCCTCAGAGTTACCCAAACACTTGGCGCTTAAGTAAATTTGCTGTAAGATGTGCATAGATTCATTCCACATATGGCTTCCCTATGGGAGTTTCACAACTAAATCCCTGTGCATCTTATATCTTATTGTAAATACATATGCTAATGATGCACAGAAATGGCTTTCACAACCGTGACTTGCCTGTAATTTTTGTTTGCATTACTTCTTATATTGTATTATAAAAAATAAGCGATGATTTAATATTGAGGAATTCCAACCACTTTGTTATGGCCCTCTACCAAGGAGAAACTAGCACAGATATCTGCAAACAATGGTTTAATTTGCCCAGCCGCTGTATCTCACCTACTTACATATCAGTAATAGTCCATCTGCTGCTGACAGTCTGTTCCGAACATAGTAATAGAGCAAGTAATGGTATTATAGTAACGTAACACATCACAGCAAACCATCCCATAAAGAACACAAAGTGTTTGAAGGTTAGGTTTGAAAAGACTCAGTCTGTGTGTTATCTTTTTTTGCCAGTGTCATTATGTTAGGAATGCAGCTTATGTGAATAATTGCTTGATGCTTGAGCAGAAAAGTTAATATTTATTCAGGGGAATGGTCTGTACAGAGAAAGATTGATACAACCGCACACATTTCTGTCATGAAAGGAGGTTTTTAATATTTTGATGGTGGTAAATTTTTCCTGAGTGTTCTGACTGATTTTGTTTCCTTTTTTCTTCTGAAACCAAGGGTAAAAATAGTATTATAGAGCTGGACTTAGCAAAGGAATACCTATTGCCATGATAAGAAGGGGCATGACTGTGTCTTCCCAATCCACCCTACTGAATTTTTCAATCCAAGATGCACTGAGAAACTTTGGTTCTCAAATGCGTTTGATATATACCTTTCCTCTTATGGGGAAGGAGATAGAAAAAGCAGTGGCAGCTGGCAGAGTGAGAAGTGTGGGTGCCACCTATGAGCGAAGGACTGCAGGACCCCTAAAAAAATGTTCAAATACATATCCTCTCTGTGGTTAAATAATTAATCAGGAACATGCAGCCCTCAGGTGCAGAGTTGTGCCTCCATATTAGTGCTCAAGCATTTGGTCTTTTAATTGTACAAAGGCTTGCATCTGAGGAAATACGATTTGTTTAGGGTTTGGGCATTTGTTTTTTGTTGATTTGTGCTAGTAGGTTTATTCCTCCAAAATATTATGCTCATGGCATTCTGGATATAACACAGTTCTGTTGCTAAAATGAAAGTACTGAACTATGTGCTTTGATGGATACTCTCGTATATATGTAGCAATCAAAACTTCTGTGTAAGTGTTAAATCTTTAAATGTCTGTAAATGCCCTCCAGTTGCTACACCGTTCCATTGATCAGTATTGCACTGTCCCTCAGGTTTAGATTTTAGTCCAGATGAAGATGATCAGAAATTTTTCTGAAATTTTTTGTCTTCTTCCTCGTGGATGCCCTACAGACAGTGTGAGACATGGTCAGACAGGCAGTAGCCCCAGGCCATCTCATGGTGAAATGGGGGCCTATGTTAAATAAATAAATAAATACAGACAAACAGGAAAAAAACCCAAACCAAACAAACTAAAATAAGAGAGAAGGAAAAGAGAAGAGACAGTCTGTGCATGGGATACGGAGTCTATGCTGGCTTCCTGCCAGCTCTGGCAGGGCTGATGGTACCTGTTCAGGAGCCCAGCGTGGTGTGAGTACGTGATACAGTACAAAGCCTGCCTGTACGAACATAATCTCTTGGTATTGTTTCAGCAGATTGGAGCTGGCAGAGCGAATTTATATTGGATCAATGCTTTGCATTATGTGGCCACAGGATTTCTGCTCCTATGCTAGCAGCCCTGAAGTCAGATTTGCTGTATAGTCAAAACCATGGCTTGAACTGGCATAGAAAGAAAAGCTATTTAAGGTCATGGTTGTGGCAGGCTGCTGGGTCTGTCTTGAGCAGCTTGTGTAACTGCGCCACAAGCTCTACTGGCTCCAAGCATTGTGGTGTCTGAGTCTGTCACAGTATTTATTTCTGAAAAGGGGAAAATAGCTAGGAAAGTACAGAGGAAACATGTTTCCACACGTTACCCTTGTTATACCAAAATTTCATCCAGCTATAACATGTGGTGAGGTTGTGGTTCAACTAGGTTCAGATCTTCAAGACCACATTTTGTAAAGCCAAGAACTCTATTTCAGGCACATTTCTGTCTTTAAAGAGAGAGCATTATTCATTAAAATCAAACTCTCTGCTGTTGAGAAGGAACTTCCCTGGGACTTAATTATATCAGGTTTAAAAGGACAACAGCCAAGGATGTTAGGCTTTCCCTCCCATGAGAAGAAGTTCCATTTCCATATTTTTAAACTCCCTTTAAATTAAGGGCTGGGAGAAAGACTTTGGAATAATTCTTTCTCTGGTTGGGAATTAGAAATGAACAGATCTGAATCCTTGCATGAATACCAGTGAAAAAGAGGTCAAAAAGTTTATAAACTGTTCTACTGTCTAGTAAGGACAGAGGACACCTGCTCCCTAGATTTAATCTAAATGCTTCAGGGCAGAGGTCTTTCAGTCTAGACAGGCACAAGCCCTTTGCAGAATGGAAAACTTTAGGGAGATTAGGGAGAATAATTACTGAAATACTTGAAGTTGGGCTAAAATATTGGACAGGCCATCATAAATATGTTTTTGCTAACATTTTTTTTGCACAGTGTTTTTTTTTCAATGGAAAGCAACTACTAAAGACCCCAAACTTATCCCTCAGATAGAGCTGCTTGACATCCTTCCTTCCCCAGACACAACATGGAAGCAGGGCCCAATTTTGAAAAGTAGCTTGCGTGTATACAGCTGTAGAATAGTTGCATATTTAGTGTAAAAATTATCCTTAAGTATCTAAAAAGTACATGTTCTTTATTATTATGTCAGAAAACCACGAAAATTATTTTTCAGAAGTCTAGTGGGATGAGGATAGCAGATGTATTCAAGTCACGCACCAGTGTTTAAGTTCAGACACTTGCACCACATGGAGAGAGCAGGTGGGAGGTGCTCGTGGCAGAAAGCAAAGGCTGGGACAGGACAGTAAGACACATCTTCTCCAGGTTTGTGCTGGAGCTATAATTCATGTTGGACGTCCTCTGATCAGACTGGGTATGTATTACCTGCAGGAGAATGAAACACTACGTCCTGCAAGGAGCCATTCTCTTACTTTGTCGAAAAGCGTTATACGTATTGGGAATTCTTCCGGGATGGCATAAATCCCCTCATCTTATAGGTAACAATAAATTAGTCCTATGTCATTTTAAAATTCAGCAAGGTCTTAGTACTAAGGACTTCCAGTATAATACCCATGAATTAAACCATTTTCCTTTAATGTAGACAGGGCCACTTTTAGTATCTTTATCTGAAAGTCCATTCTGAAATGAACTGACTTTAAAAAGAAGTCTGTACACAAAGAAAAGTACAGCCCTCCTTTGACACTTTGTCGAATAAAATGACAGCAAAGGCTGAGGCTGTTGATTTAAAATGCAGATAAGAAATGCGCTCTGCAGGACTCATGACCTCTTCTGTGTAGATGCAGGTGGAACTTAGGGAGAGATTTCTTCCTCTTCTAAAGTTGACACTTAAAGAAAACTACCCTAATTGGTCGCTTAATAAAGTGTTGTGTTTTGATGAATTTTTTTTCCCCAGAGAGGCAGGGAAATGAAAAGAACACAGTAAAACCCACCACCAAATGCATCTTAATCATTTGCAACTCCATAACACCTGGAAATACACATGTAATTCACTCTAGTATGTAGCACAGCAATAACAATTTCTGAGTGAAAAAACCCCAGTTGTCCTTATGTAGTCTGATGTTATGCCTTGACATGATCACATTTAAAAAAACCTATTTCAATCTGGCTGTGGACAGACACTGTCTCCCATATCAAACTCTGCTCACCCCAGCCTGTCCTCAGTTGCTTGACACTGCCTTGCAGCTGGAGGCCATTGCTCTGTCTCTGTCAGTACAAGCACGTTGTGAATGCTCCCTAGCTTGCTTCAGTCGAAAAGGAACCAGCCAGCTTAAAGAAACCCAGTGGCAGGTGTTAGTTCGTAGAGGTCACTTTAACTGAATTGCTCAGGGAGCTATCAGACAAGCAGCTCTGCTAACAGGTATCGAAAAATCGGACATGAGCAGGGATGATAACCTTACCACCAACACAGCTGCTTGGAAGCAAGCGTTTGTCTGTCCTGTGTGGAAGGTTACCTGAGCTGACTACAGGATAAGTTGGATGTGGGACTGTGTGAGTGGAAGAGGAGAAAGGTTTGTTATTACGGACTTCGTAGTATAAATCAGGTATTCACTCAAGTATTTACCACATGTGTATTTGTTATGAGAATCTTTACAGACTGGTCTTTTTTTTTACACAATAAATTTGATTAAGTAATTGATCTTTATAAACTATGTTTCACTGGCTTCAGGTAGTTACTGTTAAGCCACATTTTGATGGCAAATGCCTTCTTGATAAAGAGTATTCATGATTGGATATAGTGAGGAAACTTCCCATTGACCAAAAACCCCTCCAGCAAAACTTAGTTAAAGTCAGAGGAGATAGCAATAAAGAATATGACATTGTGTTTTACAGCAAATGTAAACAATACCAAAGATGAAACCAGAATGTCAGTAGGTACATTTGACTAGTTTAGAGAATGGTGCAGGAGAAAAATGCCCATGGAGAATTTAAACACTTGCTTAAACTTTTGTACCTCAGCTTGCTCCTATGGCTGCATCTCTCTGGGAAGATGAATGTGGCTGGAGCCATTGATGCTGAGACAACAGGTGTCCATTATGTTATATGCTCTCTTATCCTCTTAAACTGCTTGCTTGGAGCGGTCTCTGGTTCTCAACTAGGTACTGCACAGGAGAGTGATGGCTGGTCTGAGCTTGAACTGTATCAGGGACTGCTCTGCCCCAGCCTGGTAGAGATGCTTGAGTCCCAGTGTTCAGTGACAATCTTGCATTGTTTAATAAAATAGCACAGATTTTGCCTGTGCGTTTCACTAGGCCAGACAGCTCTTATGGCAGTTTTATGGCTCGTTGCAGGTTATTCTGTACCACATAAGACACAATGCTTGAGATCTTGCCAGTTTGTGTGATACAAACATAAGCAAAATCTTGAATTTATGGATGGCCATATTGTTATCTGTAAGTGAGGAAGAGCTGGTTTTCAGAGCTATAGCTACAAAGAAAGAAATTTTTTACAGTGAGAGTGGTGAAACACTCTGAGCAACTTGATCTGGTTGGAGATGTCCCTGTTCATTTCGGGGTGGGTTGGACAAAATGACCCTTACAGGTCAATCCATAGTACTCTATGATTCTATGAAAGGACATTCACACATGCCTTTGTACGGAATCCCAGCACTCCATAAACTCTTTAAGGGAAAGGTTTTGCAACCTTGCTCCTTTTCTCTAGAGGAAAGATCTGAATGCCCCTATTACTGTTACTGCGGTGCTGATGGTACTTTGGATTGTCCTTTTGTTACTGGTACTTTGAAGGAAATATAAATTATATCCCAGCATCAACCACTTTTTGAAGTAAGTAGTAATGAGGCATTTCAGTTGTTACTACCCCTAAGAACCTCACTGATCCTTGCTAAATCTTGCTCTGTGCCATCTCCTGTGCCACTGCACTTAACAGTAATTTTGATTTACCAGAACAGAATGGCAACTAGTAAATGGCAGAGGTGAAGAGGCCTCAGAGAGTCATAACTGCTGGCAGAGGAGCCACCAAGGGTGGTCTATAGGTTGCAGTCAGTGTTTCCCCACCTGATAATCCAGAAACACTTAAGGAACTGGCATGGATCAATTCTGCCATCATTTGTCTTATTTTTTGAAGCCATGATTTGTGTTCTCTCAAACCTGTTGAAGGAGATAGCAAATACTCAGTTCCGTTTTTATCCCTCAGCTTGGAAATTCAAAAGATAAAGGAGATGTAGATCTGATGCTTAAATAGGATCAGGTACTTCAAAGACAAAACTACTTTTCTCAGGTGTTCAAGAAATTTCTCCTCTAAAAAACCCACTTCTTTGTTCCTGTGTTTTAGAATATAGAAAACACGCAGTATTAAGGCTTGTCCTCCTTATTCACTCAGTTTCCATTTTGCTAGAAATCAAAGTACAACAAAGGAGGTGGAAGTTTAAAACTATCTATTTCCCTACCATTAAAAGATGTCTTTTGTATTCAGTTTCAAGGGCTCTGAAAGCGGAAAAACAAAAGAATCTATTTCTAAAAAATATTCCCTTTGAAATGTAATTCTAAACCAATTAAACTCTCCAGAAGCTTGCTTTTTACCTGTAAGAAGCAACAACTCACAAAGATCTTCCACAAAGAAAAACTTTAAAGCATATTTATTTATTTATTTATTTATATACATGCATGTACACTTCAAACTTTAAATGATATTGCCCAGTTAACTAATCTGCTATATTGCATTAAGTGTAATTTCGATTGCAGTCACAACTTCAGTGAGACAATAAAAGTGAATCAGTTCACTGAACTGAACAATAAAATCCTAAAACATGCCTGGGGCAAAGGTAATTTACTTTATAACAATTTCTTAGTGTATGCGTTAGTGCCAAAATTGCCCATCTGTACTTTTCTATCAGTGTTTTCCTTTTCCTGGGTCCATTTTGAAAACTATTCCTAAGCTAACTACAAGTGTAATTTTTTTTTTAATGAAAACAAACAAAATAACCATTCTGGTTATTTAGAAAAAAACTTTGGTCAGTATTACTAAAGTATTTGATCATTAATACTGAAAGAAGTTAACACAAAGCATAGCAAACACATTCTGGGTATAAACTTGACTAAGTCTCAGGTAGCTTTTTTGAGCAGCCCCATGGATCAATAGGATGTAAACTAAGGAGAGGAAGCCCAAGAAGATATCAGGAATCACGAGCATACACAGCACTTGGTGGTCATGTGCCCTTTCGATTCAGAAAACTTCTCCAACTGCTTATCTTCTACAGTTAAATGAAATACGTTTTTCGAGGGAGGTGGCTTCAAACTTCAGACAACCTTCATACTGCTGCTCAAGAAATGGAGCAGTAAAGCCTCTCTCATGGGCACACACAGAGTTTTCCAGCTGGTTTTGATGGGACTTGCATGGGCACAGACTGATGGCATTTGGAGATCTAGATCTTTCCTTTCTGTCCGAACTTGCAGAGGAATAAGCGCCTTACAAGCTGTCGCTCTGCAAAAGTGTGACAGGTTATAAACGAGACCTGGAAAATGAGTAAAGGATTTCCATGCAGTGGTTAATGAAAATATCTCCCTGCATTTGCATAATACATCAGATAGGCAATCAAATTAAAGGAAGGCTATGTTAAAGGTGCTAGACGCCCTGGGGTACCACATGTGTTACACAGTTGTGCTACACATGCACGTAAAAGGCAGTTTCACTGGGCTTGCTGCACATGGACCATAAACCCAACTCAGCAGACAATGAATTTATGGGACTTCTGCCGTAAATTAGTGCTGAATTAAAGCAAGGTACAAAGCTGTCGGATGAATGGATTCTCATTGATGACATAAGCCGACTTTATCATGGCATCAAAGACACTGATATGAGAAAGGGATTGTGCTGCAAGTCTGGACCCGACTCTAGATCCATGCTGTGGCCTGACTGTCAGGTATCCCACAAGACTGGTGGGAAAGAGGGAGGGGAAGCTCAGGAAAGTGCCACACCAAGAGCTCTCTGTGTTATTCTGATCCTGACTTTACAAAAGTGAAGAATGATTCATGTTTGAGGGAAAGTATGGTTCAAGGTCCCCCAGAAACTGCTCTGTAGATCTGCAACAGGACATTTACATATAGATGAAATATTTGAAGAGGTTTTATGTCAGCTTGAAGTAGTACTATGAGCTATCACACAGTTAAGTTGTATGTCAGTGTCTGCCAGTCTCTTCACACTGGTTTTCTCCTTCTCCTTCTCCTTCTCCTTCTCCTTCTCCTTCTCCTTCTCCTTCTCCTTCTCCTTCTCCTTCTCCTTCTCCTTCTCCTTCTCCTTCTCCTTCATCTTCTCCTTCTCCTTCTCCTTCTCCTTCTCCTTCTCCTTCTCCTTCTCCTTCTCCTTCTCCTTCTCCTTCTCCTTCTCCTTCTCCTTCATCATTCTTTCCTCTATAATGCCAGCAGTCTGCCACATCCCTTTAAGTTATTTTCTATGGGCCATCTACAGAAGCTGTCACAAACATTTTGCTTTCACTGACATTTTTCTGTAAAGGCCATGCCACACCAATGGGGGCTGTCTCTTTGTCTAGGGGAGGAAAACCCCTCACACCAAAAACATCACCCAGTTGCCCCCAGATACAGTGTTTTATGCAATGAGAGTGCTGTTGGAATTAGTCTGTGCCCGTTTTCAGTCTTGCATTGCCTACATAGCAATGGTCAATAGTTATTCCCTCTGTGTTTGTTAATTTTGTTATTTGCAAATGTTGTCTTCCCCCTTATGGCTGCATGTAAACCTAATCTCCACAACACAATCAATACCAAATCCAGTCGATGATTCATTTTGCCAAACAGGTTTGAAGTTTTCACCAACCAATGGTTTTTTCCAGGAGACAATACAGTAAGAAGACCTGGAGAAGTTTTTTAGTAGAATTATTTTTTAGGATTTATTATGGTTCATATTTGTCCTTTTTCTGCCTCTATGGTTTACCTGTATTTCTGGGAATATAGTCAGTGGGCAGTTCAAGAGATAATAAAGCTGGTAGGACCATACCTGCTTATTGCCCCTGTTTCTTCTTGAATAATGGAAGACTGAGTTGGAGGTTGGTTGTTACTAACCGATTTCTCCCTCTTTCTATGAGTTACTGCTTGTTCTTGCTCTTGGCTTGTGGGTTGTTTTTTGTTTGGTTTTTGATCTTTTTTAAAAATCCTCTGTGGAATATTTTTTGTTTTTCAGGCTAGCCTGGATGCATTTTCAGCAACAGTTCTTCTTTCGTAAGAACCCCAGCTGATCCTGCTCCTCCACACCCTCCTCTCCCCAGGGAGAGACACCAGGTGAGATCACACTTCCACAGATTCATATTAGGCGCAAACGTTTTCCCAAAGATTGCGCACCAGATAAATCTCTCCATTTCAGCACATTGTTTATTACCAAATATATTTTCTGCCTACACATGCAGGAACAGATAACCAGTGATATATAATTTCATAAGGACTACTGCAGTGTTTGATTTACTCTGTGGTATATTAGTGTCAGGGCAAATCATTTAAATAAAAGGGGAGGGAGATCAAGGAATGGATGGCAATATAAAACAACACAGAGAGGAAAAGAAAAAAAAAAGCCCGAACAGACCTGAATATTTTCAGTGACCTGAGGAAGGTTGTGGCAAAAGAGCTTTGTTGTTCCTGCTGCTTTTTGTATCACCTTCTCCCTGTTTCATTTTCTGGATTTGCTGCTTTACAAAAGCATGTTGCTCAGGCCCAGAAGAGCCAAACCTTCCTAACCTAGGGAGGTTAATTTGAATGCCACCATGGCGTGGAGTTTGAAGTCATGTAATGTGCTCACTGATGTTCCTAATTCAGACCTCAGATTGCTCAGGGCAACTCCTGAACCCCAAGTAGAAAGCTGAGGGACTTAGGGGAGCAGCTAACTGCAGGCATGTGGCTTCTCAAATTGGCTTGGCTCAGCTGAGAGCTGTGCTACAGGTCACTTCAGAATAAGTTTCTGGTAAGTTCCTGGTTGCACGCTCCCACACATGTGAACCACGTGCTTTAGATTTAAATTGTCCTTAAGAATACTTCCTTGGTGTTGAAAGTTCGCTATATATTTCATAAGTGCATTTTGAATGGCATCAGGTTCTTCTCACTCTTGCAGTAGATCAAGTTGTTGCTTTTCAGGTGGGATGTATATTTAGCTTTATTTGGGATTTCTTTCCATTCCTGAAGAAACAATGATGAGTTGAGTCTTTCCACATGCCTTACTTGGGGGCAATTCTGTAACTAGTTATTTTGAAACACCTTTGAAAAGTCTTTCCCAGAAGGGCACTATTAATGCGCTTAGGACATTACACAAAAGATACAGTTCAGTCACCTCTACCACCAAAATCTTGACTGAAGTTGGTGAGAACTGCTATACCCAAATATTTCGTAAGTGCTGTTTACAAGAGTGCCTAATTTGATGTTAATCACCTGTTGGCTGATAATTCCATATATGTGAATTTTTGCTCACAAGTTTATTCACGCAAAGAAACCATGTCATGAATTCTTGTGCAAGTGTCTGCACAAGCGTATGCATCAGAACCGGGAAGCCCTGCAAGAGGTCAGGGAGTCAGAAGACAGTGACTTACCCAAATACAGAAAAACATGCAGCAAATGCTCAAAATTAAAATCCTATGAGTACTTTCTATGCATGCTGAACGATTAATTGAAAAACTTTTGGCAATAGCCACACTTGTGAACACTAAATGTATTCACCAGTACTTTGCAAATAAAAAAAAGGTTGCTAAGGTTATGAATAAATTGTTCACTGTTTCTACTTTTAACTCTGGAATACTTGCTGACAGCATTGTTGAAATCAGAGAGGGAATTTATGTGATAATACTGAATAGGTTAATGAAGAGATAACATCAAGAGACAGTATATTCTGAAAGAGCCTCCTATCACAGGAGGAGAAATCGTGATTTTTTTTCCCCAACAACTTCTTTCCATAACTGTCTTTCAGCAGTGCCAAGCAAATCACCTTTTTTTGTTGGTTACATGTAAGCTGGGACTTGCTCTATCTACTGATTCAGAAATATTTAGCAGCAGAAAGCATGTCATAGCCAGACTTCAGCAATTTTTATTTCAAAGGAAAATGCAGCTTTTAGTTTATACAAATCTACTCATGAACTAATGGAAAAACTCGGCAAGTAATTTTTAGTCAAAGTGAAATATTTCACTTAAACATTTTCATTTTCTTGTGTTTTTTACATTTAACAGGGCTATTTGAAATGGATTTTACCCACATCTTATTAAGTCTTTTTAGAAGTAAAATTGAAGAAATAAACTGGTGAGTGTGTGTGAAAGAAAAAGCTATAAAGCCTAATTCACCCTCAGTTGCCTGGTCTCCCATCATGTTGACCAAAGCCAGTTAAATATATTTTTTGGCTAGCAAACCATCTTATCTGTTATTTGTCAATCGTGAGGTAGCTCAGTCATACAGTGAGGAGGCTGATGCCTGCCTTTCAAATTACTGGGCCTGTTTTACGCCCACTGCAAAAGCAGGGGGGGGACAGGTTTTACGATTTGCAACTTGCTGTGCTGCGCAAGGGCAGATGTGTTTGGGATGGCAGGCTGGGGAAAGCTTCTCACAGGAAGTCAGACAGGCTTTGCACCACTATGTTGTCCTGAAGGAATGTCTTGAGGAAGAGCCGTGTTTCACTCTGTCATCACGGCTTCCCTAACGAAGTCAGCGAACTCCCCTGGTTTGCACCAGAAGCACCTTGGGGCAGGGCTGCTCCAGGTCTCCGACAGGTGAAAGTTTCACAGAATCACAGAATATTAGGAGTTGGAAGGGACCTCGGAAGATCATCCAGTCCAACCCCCTTGCCAGAGCAGGATCCCCCTAGAGAAAGTCACACAGGAATGTGTCCAGGCAGGTTTTGAATGTCTCCAGAGGAGGAGACTCCATAACCTCTCTGGGCAGCCTGTGCCAGTGCTCTGAGTTTGCTCTTGCCTACATCCAGCTCTTCTCAGACTTCCCATGCTCTGAGTCTTGCTGATTAGCCAGAATGGCAGAGATGGCAACTGTGAGTTTTTTCTGCTGTACCTGGACAGCCGTTTTTATTTTCTGTGCTAAAAACTGAAAGCTTTCCTTGTCTTTATCCCATCTGATGAGCTACAGGATACAGGTAAGAGATAAGAGCAGTTCCAGTAAAACACCAAAGTATGTATTGTTTGTCAGTGAGCTGTCAGAGCTTGAAGACACAAGAAAGAGGATAGCATCAGGAAGTGCTACGCAGTGACTTTCAGCCTTCCACAAAACAAAGTGAGAATTGCTCAGCCCAAACTAGAACACTGGAAAGAGTATGGATAATTTAAAAACCTGCAGATTGTCTTCACAGATCTCCAGTAGACTTTCACTTGTGCAGTAAGAATTAAGCACAACATTGTTTCTGTCAGAAAGTGGGTTAAATGCGTGTAAATGGCTTACAGACGAGTGCAAATAAAGTAAAGTATCTCCTGAGGAACCACTGATGCATGGAGTTGGAATCCCTTAAATCACCCTTTGCACACATTTCTCACTGTGTCGCCTCCTTCAATAATGGAAGTACAGGGACAGGAAGGCACAGATGGATCTGATTCAGTACTAAACCTATATATGCAAGGACAGATGAATTGGTGGAACTGGATAATACTGCAAGCAAACCCAAACCTCAGAGCACAAAATGGGACCCCTCTAATATACCTGTTTCTTGAACATTACCTCCTTCCCCCTCCAATCAGCAGCTGATGAGGACCAATAAATGCCAGCGTAACAGCCCTTTGGAGAGATGTATTAGCATCATTTTGCCTGCGGGAACTAGATGGAATTGCAGCATATCTGGACTGTTTATTTTCCTTACTTTTAAATATTAATATGAATACTTCTGAAGTTTTCTTTTTCCCGTTGCCTTGAATGAAAGATGGCAAAAGTCATTTGGTCATAATATTTCTGCCAAGAAAAAAACAACTTCATTTTAGCCAGGTTCTGTTGTTTATAAACTGACTGATGGAAAAAGCACAACCGCCTGTGAAGTGTAGACAATGGCTATCTTCATTCTAAAGGGAATTTTCCCCTCTCTGAAGTCAGCATTGTACTGCATGCAGGAAAATGGCAACTGCAGACAAAACAAGGGAGATCTAAGTCAAAGCAGTGCTATCATCCCCTTCACCTCGCCTGAAATAAAGAACAGATGCTGTTTGTAGGCACTGGAGATTTTTGATTTTGCTTGTTTGTGTTTGCAGGTTTTACTACTCCCTGCTTTGTTCCACTTAATCCATCCCCCTTCTGCTTCTTCCCCCTTTCTCTATCCAATGCCTCCATTTACTTCCTTTTCATGTCCTTACAATTCACGCACCTGGAGAGTTTCTAATGAGATCTCTCTGTTCCTTTATCCTCTCAATCTCTTCCCTTCTCCCACCAGAGGAGCTATGATTCTTATCCATATATTTTTTATGTGGGCCTGTTTTTGCCTTTGGCAACATTTCCCCCAACCTCAGCCTCCTTCCAGTCCATCCTCTGCATGTCTCCCCTCTGTGTCTTTCTATCACTGCATGCACTGCATACCCTCTTTGACTGCCATTCCCCATTTCGTGTTGCTGCTTCTCCTTACCTCTCCTTTGTTGTCCATGCCGTGTCTGAAAAGAGTACAGCCAACCAAAAACTCTGGTTTGTTTGACTTGTGGTGCTTACAGACCTGGATCCCGTTGCCTAACACGATCTGTGCAGAAGTCTTCTCCTTCCTTCACATTTCCCATCTTGATGATAAGTGTGGTGGCCTGATGCTCCCTTCTCCATTCTCTTTCACTTATTTTTTTAAACACTGGCTCCTCTTCTATCCTGCCATATTGATGTTACTTATTACTGTCCTTTGACCCATCTCCTCCAGTTTAACCTTATTGCCAAAATGTAACTGCTAGGTCCATCCTTTCCCCTTGTTATCTTCTTTCATGTTCATCTTCAGTGGAGAGCTTGCAGGCTCTTCTGATCCTTTGCCTGTGTTCAGTTGACTTCTACTTGAGATTTAAATCTCTCTTCAAAGAAGAAATAAATCTCTTTAAAATGTAGAATTCACCCACTGCCATTTATTTTTGATCACACTGACCACAACCTCTCCTCTTCCCTATCCATGTAAAATTCATGCTAGATTCATTTTGTTGCCTTAAGCTTGCTGCAGTTGCCATGACTTTTACAGTCATGTCTCCAACCAGCCAGCTGAAATTTCAGAGACCTTGCTGAAATTCTCCTTATTTGTGGGTGCCCATAAGACAGAACACCATTTAAGCTGCACTGTTTATTAGTGTTTCATTTCTATTTGAAGTTCACCCATCTGTTTGCATCTAACCACTGTCCCTCCTACTGAGGCAGGGTCTCTTCTTTTCTTCAGAGCCTGTACCTTACCTATGTCCATAAGGTCTTGGCCCATGGCAAGATGTACTGCCAGTGCAGATACTGAGGTGTATGATTAAAAAGATTGATAGCAATTGTATGACTATTTTCTCCTATATTATTCAATTTTACATGTATTGAAACCAGTTGAAGACATTTGGGAAAATATCAGGAACAGGATCCATCATCCTGGGTTTTTATTTGAAGGGCATGTTAATTTCTGCTGCACTTCTTGTTGAGACTCAAACCTCATCTGAAGCTTTTAGGTCATTATTAGCCTCCTTGGTGTCTAACTTCAGCTGTTCTTGAGCAGAAGTCATAAATTCTAAAGCAATAGCTATTTTAAACACATATGAAACATCAGGAATTATCAACAAGCATATCTGCTATCAACACTGCTAAAATCAGATTAAATTTAAATATGACCAGTCTGAAGAAGACTCGTTTTAATTGGCTACTTGAATAAAAAGTAATCTAAAGAATTAAATAATAATCAACAATGTGGAGAAATTTGATAAGTTTTCTCTTTAGAGATGGATCTGACAAAACGCATGGTTGCTCTGTTAGTTTTTGAAAACAAACACCACCCCCCCATCCTAAAATTGAAACTCTTCATATTTTTCTAGCAATCAGAAATGTTTTCAATAATTTCTAAATTGATTTTAAAATAGCTGAAAACAATTAGGGAGAATTTCTCATTTTGATCAGTTTTTCACAAAAAAATTCTTAAAATCTATTTGCTTTCACAACTCTCCTATCACTTACTTCCTATGCAGAGGGATCATGGCTTCAAACATGGTATTAGCAGAAGGAATGGAAGGACACTTAAAGGAAACAACTCATCTAAATGGCTCCGCAGTAGAAAACATAATACAGAACAACAGAAAATATGGAAATGCGTCACTGTGCCTCTCCAATGCTTTCTTTTAGCTATAAGGAACCCAGCAGGTTTGGTGGCCTTTGGAAGTCTTTTAACTGAGCCCCATCTGCCTGCCAATTGAGAATGCTACATGCCTCACATGGAAAGCTGCTCTCAGAAGACGGCTCTTGACCCATGTGGAACAAGCACCCTTCAGATTTCACTTCTGTGCAAGAGCCTGAAATGACGAAAAAACTGCCATGGTGACAAGTATTTCCAGAAGCATAATCAGTGAGCAGCCCTGGGACTGGTTTTCTCTGTTGTCTTCTTCACCTTGCAAGGTCTTAATCCTACCTTGTCCACAGTTTTAGGGAGATTATGTACCATAATGACTATTTAGCCAAATTTATTTACAGAAGGAATCCAAAGAAAGGCAGCAACATGCACTCTTTCTTTGTTAATCCATATGTTTAACTATACTTAGTTTCCAAATCTATGTTACCCTCCAAGGAAATGTCTAGACAATCCATTCAAAATTGAATATTGATGGATGTTTCTTCAGTTTGTCAAGTTCACTCCCATACACTGGATAATGTCTCCCCTTCCCCTCTGGTGTCGTACCCTACAGGTAAGAGTGAGCTCAGAAACCTGCCTGCTCACTTTCAGTGTCACTGCCATATGGTGCTAGACAATTGCAGCTGGATGTGAAAGTTTAAAGGATACTTAGGGCTCAAACACAGACCTCAAACAGTCAGGGCTCCCTAGCCAGATCTCTAGTCAGGCTGTGGGCCACATCATCAGTATCTGTAAGTAAAAGACAGAAGAAAGGCCTGAGGGCATCCCATAAAGACTTCCAGCTGTCTCAGCTTAGCGCTACTTTGTACATTAGTGCTGGTTTTGAATCGAGCCTTTGGGCATCCATAGCTTGGTCATTCTCTTGAAAGCAGGATTCTGTGATTCGCCAGACACCTCATAGTAATCTGTTATACTAGCTAGACTTTATAGTTACCGCAAAATAATTTAGTATAGCATACTTCAGAGAGTAAGGAAGGCAGATTAGGGACAGCTGTAGAGAAAAAATGAAAAGAGGAAAAGAGTGTATAGATATCTATACTTTCTCTATCTTGACATAGTCTATATCAATACCATTCCACTGAAAAGCTAACTGGCAGTTTCCACATCGGTCAGATGGAAACTGATTCTCTGACAAGGTTTGTCTGCAGAATTGCTTTTCCTGAAAAGGTTACTGAGCTGGAGATCAGTGTCTTATCCCATGATCTTTTTCTCCCTCAGCTTCTGTTCAGACTCAAATGTCCCCTTGAGGGTTTATTACAGTTCATACACTTGATCCTTAATGAAGGTCTCAGGTTTTAAATACTTCCCACAAAGGATCATTGATTTCTAAAGATGCTCTGTAAATGCTCATGTCTCTTGTGCATGGTGATATACCTGGGTAGACAGGAAACAAACCATTTACCAAGGTGAAAGACACACTTAGTGAAAGACCTGAAGCCTGACTGCAGTATAAACTTATCCCTTATTCATGATGAATAAAATTTTCCTGCAGCCAAATAAGGAAGATTTCAGACTTCCATAGTAATTTAGGCACCTTTATAACATAGACAGTGAAAACCAGACAAACAAAATAGAACTAGAAATATGGCTCCTTGCTAAGTCATGCTGGAGACCAGACATGACATTAAAGAAGTAAAATATTATGCAAAAACCTGTCTGAGAAAAGTGACTTCCAAAATGGCTTTCCACATAGAAGATAACTAAGCCAAAGTGCATTGATGTACCCTGAATGTTTCCACACAAAGGTAGCAATCTCAAATGATCAAAATTAATTTGAAATTGCAGAATTAGAAGGCTTTAAAAATAATAGTATTGTTTTTGTTGTTTAGTAGATCTTCAGAACATGCATATTTTTTTTAATGGCTGGCAGTAGTAACTGTATTGCTTAGAAGTTGCTGAGATCACGAGATCAATCAACAAAACCAGTCTGCAACCTTAGTGCTTATTGATTCAGTTGCTTTTCCCCAGCAAAAACAATTATTGCTATGTTACAAAAACCAATTATTCAATGTTTAGCATGTGCACCATGTTTACTATTCAGAAAATAATTGGTTTGATCTAGAACTTAAATCTTCTTTCATCACTTTGTGTATCATTTTTTTAAACTCTTATGTGTACCTATACTTTTTCAACACTTTTGTGCAAATGTTTAGGGATGGCATTGCCATCCCTATGAATGTGTTATGGTGTTACGAATGAAAAGATTGTCTTGAAAGAAAGTAATGGGGAAGATTAAATAGATGTTGGTTTTATATGCCTGTGGAAAAATCTAGAAGATTTAGAGCACAATGATGGTGTAAAGTACTGTCAAATGGTCAGAAGGCTTTCTTTGTTAACGACTGAGATGAAATAAGGATCAACAATATTTTCTTATATTGATATGGCTGGGTTTTTAACTCCTGAGAAACAGAAAAGAAGTGGTAAGGATATGATTGAGACAACATATTCTAGATATCAGAAGACAAGGAACAGTATCTGCCCATAGACAGCAACACTCAAGTTTCACAGTCTGAAACAACTCACTTACTTAAACTTAGTCAGTCTGCTGTGTTGCTAGAAAACTCCATGGACAAAACCCTTATTGGCTTAAACAGTGCAACTTTCTGTTGTGCATTGGTTGCTGCTCCTTGGATGAGTTGTTCCTGACTTCTGCTATGCCATTCAGCTTCATTCAACATTATGAAAATCCCTGTAGGGTTATTATTGCCAGGAATTATCAATGGACATAGCCTAGTGTATAAGAAAACCTCTCAGAGCTAGGGCATACGAGCCTTTTTCACATGGAGAGCAGCTGGCTACAGGAGAATGAGGTCAGAGTGCTCACCCATGCTGGTGGACCACACAGCACACTGAAGTTGCATCACTTTGAAGTTGTTCACCAATATGGCAATGCTCATACCAGCCTGGGAAATCCCAGTGTAAACAGCGAGAAATGTCTGCTTAAAAAGATTTCTTCCAATGTACCTGACCTGACCTGAACTGCAGAGGATATTTCCTGCAGTCCACATTCA
The DNA here is from genome assembly GCF_000695765.1 of Mesitornis unicolor. Lineage (NCBI taxonomy): Eukaryota > Metazoa > Chordata > Aves > Mesitornithiformes > Mesitornithidae > Mesitornis > Mesitornis unicolor. Next base: position 146,537 of record NW_010201246.1, read on the forward strand.
TGTTTAAGTTAGGTTTCAGGTACTACACAGTCAGGACCTTGGCCTGTCTCTTGGATGACAAAGACAGCCATACTCCAAAGCCCAGAGGAAAATGGGACAATACATTTTTTACATAAAAATGTTTTATTATTTTCAAAATTAAACATGTAAATATATATTAAAACAAAATTACTACAATGTTCCCCTATGACAGAGAACAGAACCCAACCCTGTTTGGGTGCAACTTAGCAGAACCATAAATAAATCACTCAGTGCATTGACTTAGAAGAACTAAAGTTTAAAAAAAATTAAAATCTGGCTAAGTCAGCCCTTTGGGATACCAGATGAGAAAGTATTTTCATGGCCTCTCTACCATGTTCTGTATCTCTTCATATCACCTCTACACATCTCTGCTGTTTGGTGCCAGAATAAACAAAATAAAAACTAAAACAGTGTTGCAAGCATGCCAATGGGCTTCTTTCCAGCTCATCCGCTAGATACGGAGGTAATTTTTTTACTCCTTTCCAGACAGTTTGCATATAAAAGTAATATGAGAATACTAAGTCTTTTTTTGCAACATGTGGACAACAGAATTCCAGCTACATTCCTGCAGAATTGCATCATTCACTCATCAAAATCAGTGATAAAGTATGATTGTAAGCAGGTATTTATAGTGTAGAAATTACAAAAGAAATACATCTGTTCAGCTTTTTAGGTTTGGTTAATACACTATGTCACAAGTAAGTCTGTGCAAATATATGATTTTTCAAGAACCAAAAAAAATGGGGAAGGAAATAGAGTTTAAATTTACTCAATAGTTTTCATTTTTTGCACTTCAGAAAAGAAGTGGTTTTTTTATTCTGAGTCCAACAAGATATTTGCTTTTGAATCAGGAAAATTGGTTTTGTTTGTTTGGTCTACATTTTTTCATGCTTTTGAGCATTACTTGAGAGTGAATTTCAAAATGAAATGTCATTGCAATATGCTAGATCAATATGTAACCACATATTTCAATATTTTCTGTAAAAATAAAAAAATCGGAATAGTTTTAGTCAGAACGGAGGAATTTGACAACTTACATATGTATGTTTGGATGAAGAAAGTTTCATCATCCTGTTCGTGTTTTAAGAGGTTGATGGAATTGTGTGGCAATAAAACTTGTCCCTTTCCTTGTTTCGTGTTCTTTAAGCTTTGTGTTTTTTACTGCTGCTGTGTTAGAGCTAGATGGTTTGGGAATTAATGACCCTCCTTACTGAAGTCTTCATGGTTTGCTGTTTGCTACTCCTCTTTTCTTCATCTATCTTCACCCAACAATTACTGTTTAAACATGTCAGGGGAGAAATAAGTGACCAGTAGGACTATGAATAGTACTACCTCTGCTAAACAAGCAGTATGAGCGCTGGTGAAAAAATAATGCAGGCTCAGCTGATGACATTGTAGTTGATACAAATGTGTCCCTGCAACAGCCTCTCGGCTTTTTTGATATTGTATCTATAAATCAGTCTGAGAATCAGTTTGAACTTGGCTGCATAGCCAAGATGGAGATGATTGGTTGTTCTTCAGCTATTAATCCCAAAGGACACAATTTCTGTAATAGCCAACTGTGTATTTTGATTTGATGTACAGCTTTTTAATACATTACACTTCCAAAAGGCTGCTTGGTAAGTGGTAAATGTGTCTGTCTTGCACATGAGACCAATAAAAAGCGATTTTCAGGCCACTTAGTTTATTTCTATCACTTCTAAGTAAAATATTTTTATAAAGTGGTAAGTACATCAGCAGTCAGTTCTTTTCTAAGAACGTTAATTATATTCTCACTGTATGAATTAATTATAATTCCTTTTGACTACGATGATACTGTTTAGAAAAATTATCTCTTAGGTCAGATGAAAAGGTTTGACTTTGTGTGACACACTGGAGTGATTTTTTCTCCACTGTGACATTAGTATTCCTTAGCAGGAACTTTGTAAAGAATTAAAATCAAATTAAACTGAGAAAGGGGCCTCTCTCCACTGACTCCTTCATTTAAAACATTATATGTGGAAGTTCCTCCGTGGTCTGTCACGTACAACCGAACAATGAAACAGACATTTTCTTCTTCACAGAGCACCTTCTGAGCAGCACCATGGCATGTGTTCCCTGACCGTCCCTTGCCCTGACATGGTTATACTGGGGACAGATTGAGGTTCAGGTGGAGGTGGGAGTTATCAGTAGGGTTGCACCTGCTTAGCCTGGTTCTGAAATTTGCTCTGATGTGTTAGAGTCTGAAATGCAGCCTTCATATGCACGACTATCTGTGGAGACTGTGCAATCTACAGGAAAAGGCATGGGGCACAAACCTCTGCTGAGTTCTTCATTGCCGCCCTGGAGGAAAGATCTTTGGGAGCTAAGGCACAAGGTCTCAGATGGTCTCCAGTTTCTCATAGAGCAAGAGAAATGCAGCAGGATCTTCTGGGTTACACCTTCTTTGCTCCTGAGCTTGCAAGGACATGGTGTACATTGAAGTTGAAGATGTATCTTTAAACTGGCTCCTGAGGGCTGGACCTGGATTTAGGCTGCTCATAAATACTGTGGTTCTATAACAGGTGACTTCAGAGCCTTGTAGGAAAGACCTGAGCCACCCTCTATGTATGATGTTGAATATGCAGTGTCGTGAAAAAGCAGATGGACGACATGAAGGAGACTAGTCTAGACAAAAAGCCCTAGCACCCATCCACAGTAAGTTCATCCACAAGAGCTTTCTCCAACTTTGGGGGAGCCAGAGATACATATTCTGGTCACCAGGGAGGCCGAAAGGGATGGTCTAGTAGGACAGCAGTGTGACAGGTTAGTGAACTTGGCCTTGAAACTGCTTTTGCTTACCTGTCTTACTGCTGCTTACCTTGCAACTCACATGAAAACAAGAAGGAGTCCAGACTTAGTTATTTTTATTCTTCCACCCCTACTTCTGGAATTACTGAAATTCCAAGAAAACATAAGTGGAACTCTGAATTAACCCAACGGAGTCTATGAATTAGACTGTTTTAGGGCACAGCACTGCACTGGTCCTCATGGAGCTTGCCCTGACCATCAAGTCGTGTGTGCGTCACAAAGATGATCAAGGGAGTGGAGCATCTCCTTTACGAGGAGTGGCTGAGGGAGCTGGGTCTCTTTAGCTTGGAGAAGAGGAGACCGAGGGGTGACTTCATTCATGTTTATAAATTTGTAAAGGGTGAGTATCAGGAGGAAGAAGCCAGGCTCTTCTCTCTGATGTCCAATGACAGGACAAGGGGCAATGGGTGTAAGCTGGAGCATAGGCAGTTCAATCTGAACATGAGAAAAAACTTCTTTACAGTGAGGGTGACAGAGCACTGGAAGAGGCTGCCCAGAGAGGTTGTGAAGTCTCCTTCTCTGGAGACATTCAAAACCCGTCTGGACGCGTTCCTCTGCAACCTAGTCTAGATGATCCTGCTCCGGCAGGGAGGTTGGACTGGATGATCTTTCGAGATCCCTTCCAACTCCTAATATTCTGTGATACTGTGTGTGTTCCTGCTGCAGGCTGCTTTCAACAACTCGGTCAGTGAAAAGCTAGCAAGACTTATCCCAAATGTAGGAGTCCTGGGTGGGCCTCAGGATGATAACGAACTCAGCAACTTCAGACCAAAATGCAAAGCTCATTTGATCTGATTCAGCTTCCCTGTGAAAGAGTATTCAAAGCAAAATTAGATGGAAGATTGGAAGATGGAAAGAAAATTGAGACCAAAAATGCCAGTGGAAAATAATTGCTTTTCAAGCTGGAAGGTATTACGTGTGAGCTGGGAAATCTGGGTGTGTGGAGCCCTGCCAGGAGACAAGTAGACAGAAACACAGCCCTAAAGCAAAGTGTCTATGGCTGAGAAATACTGTACATAAAATGCAACTGTGCATGATAGAGTACTCGGAGGAATCAGCATATTTTGCTTATCCTTCAGCTTTGACATTGTTTAAAACAAAAAATAAGAGGAAGGAAAAAACCCACTATTGTGGCACCCTTTCACTGTCGGATGTAGGAAGGGTCATGCCCAGGGCAGGAAGAAACGGCTCCAGTGTCCTTTTACAGGTACAACATCCTGACAAATGGCAGCACAACCCTTCCTCAAGGACACCAAAGGATTTTTGGGAGGTATATTCTCCTCCTTAAGCAGAAGGTGGAGGTGGAGATAGAGGAGAATGGTCCACAACACAGCAATTACTACACTCTTCCTCTTCACTGCTGAGCAGTTGATTAGGACTGAAGAAAGAAGGGGTAAGAGCCCTCATTTTGCCATTGCAACCATCCTCAGAGTTGCATGCTGTAGAGCTGCCAGTCTCTTGAAAGAAAAGCAAACAAATATGTGCTCATTAAACTCATGTTCTGCCCCTCTCTTTTTTTTTTATTTCTTGCCATGTTCAAAGAAGTCTATGTTCTTCTCAGCCTGAAACCCAGGGTCTTTTGTTTTGAAGATTTCCAGTTTCAATAGTTCAATTTTAGTTCCACCTTCTAATTCGTATTCCTGGTATCGGCTGCTAAGAAGCAAGTTAAATTATTTGAATTCACGCTGATTTAACATTACTAATTGCACTGCCAATATCTTTCCCACCTTGTGTATTTTTAAGAGACATTAAAACCTCTGATAGGTTTAAGATCCTTGATACTTAAAAGAAGGGAAAGAAAGAAAGAGCAAATAAACCAATAAACCTGAGTGGAACAAATTATCTTTTACAATCAGTTAACTGTGTTATCTAACACCGTGCCTGCCACAAAGAAGAAAATCAGCCTTTTCATTCTCTGTAGGTGGCTATACATGTATTGCAATAAAAGCATATGATACTGTCTCAGCCTGCTCAAAGAAAGACATGGAGCGGCATTGCACCAAACACAGAGACAAAACCTGGGGGAGAGGGGAAAGCCCTCGTTCCCATAGTAACCGGTAAGCCATTATGAAGATATACACCTCCAAAGCTGAATAAAAAAACATGCTTGTAACTCAACACGTTTTATTTAATTCCAGTAATTTTTTCCTAACTATTATAGTGCTGGGTGGGTTGCATTGACTGCTGGTAGAGCTTTGTAGTACTCACCTTCAACAGCTGCCACAAAGAAGCCAAGAACACACTTTTGAGTTAATCCACTAATAAACAGCTTATCACTAGAACCGAATCTCTCTCCAGTTGGTGGGGTGACCATCCCCCCAACCTCCTGATAATTTAAAAGAGTTCAGAAGAGAAAGAACCTTAAAATGATGGGGGAAAAAAGGGCTAGCGTTGCTCTATGTTCAGTTTTTGTACCAGTCTGACTACATGTACGAAGGGTGCAAATTTTTAAGCCAGTATCACAAGAAGCGTATCATGGATGTAAGATGCATGCAGGTCTAGTACCATCACAGCTTTTTACTCTTTCTATAATAACATAAGCTATGGTCACATAAGCAATGCGGTAATTGTATTTACTCTGTGTGCTGATACGTGTGTGTGTGGGGTTAGTACTTCTGTAACTATATTAGTGTGTGTAGCAGTCTGTGTAGAGACAAGTTCTTAAAATTGTTTTCAGGAGCCACATTTTCCCCTTGAAACCTTTTGCCTTTGTTTGCTGTTATATAACATTTTCCTTTGCTTTGAAATATTTTCTCTGTTGCTGTTGGAAATACCCACGCAAAACAAGAGGGAAAATGGGCTATAAAGGCAACAAATGAAACTGAGTATTGACTTAAATTGTTTTTGGTCTGGTTCCAAATGTTGCCAAACACACAAGATAAACACATAGAGAGTGGAGAAAAACTGTCCCCATTGTTTATGATGCTGGTAAGTGTAGATGCCAGTAACAAACAATGTAAGTAAAAAGAGGTTAGCAATGTTCCTCATAATACTAACACATGCAGACTGCTTATGCTTATGACCTGGGTTCTCAAAAATATTTAATATAAATATATTTGAGGATCTGAAAAGAGTTAAAAGTACATGTAGGTAAATAGAAGGCAAAACTCTGTCTTCATTATATTTATCTCAAAGGCATCCTCTATTTATTTTTTTTCCCTTTTTTACTATGGACAGTCTTGTAATTTTCATGTCATTCCAGGCTACAATTTTGTAATCATGATTTATTGATAAACTGAACCTTGTTTTACAGTACTTTCTAGAGGCTCAGTTGAAAACTGGACTCATAGGAAGTTTTGTCCACATATGCATATACATGCATATAAAGGCTATCCTTCCCCCAGCGAATTTACAGCTGGGTACATAAAACCAAGACAAGCATCAGAAACAAAATACGACCAGTACTTCATTAATGGGGAACTGTGAGAAAGAAGTAACAGCACATCCAAAATCACATGGGATACCTGTGGCAGAGCTTGAAAACAAACCATTTGACTGAGGTCTTAATCTGTGCCTAAATAGCAGGATCCTCTTTCTTTATCTTGGGCCAAAGCTCTCTATATGGCACCACAGCTACATACATTTTCCAACTCTCTTTCAGAATGTTTTCTTTTAGGGTACTTTCTTTTATGGTATTCTTGCCTTTGAATTTTATCCCAACCTCTCATCTCAGTGTTTATTGCCTCAATTACTGAGAAACGCAAATCATAGTACCAACATTGCTGCTAGACTTCATAATCACTGCAGAGAAGGGGCTACAATGAATAAATTACATATTTATAACAGACAATTTGAATACAGCTCTTTAGACATTCGTCCACCTTGAATTTATGGATGGGTTGGCTGATAAAAACTGATTCACAAGGTCGTTTTCTCCTTCATGATCCTTCTCAAGAATCATTTTCACTGAGGTACCTGGAGGAAATTAACCATTATACTATGGAAAGGGCAGAAGGGTCACTGGGGCAAGCTTAGTCTGAAGGGAGTATTTTCATGTATACTCACTATATTGTTTCTATAAATTATAAGATCTCAAGGCAGGGTATGTCCATAGCTCTGATGAAGAACACTCCCCATAAGTGCCACTGGAGTACTATCATTACCAAAAAATATCAGTGGTAATGATTAGGATTACGTTTATCCATATCAGTGACATTTGCTAAATAGGCTATTGATGCAATCCTATGCCACAAGGGTCAGACTCATAAAGCACTTTGAAGCCTAAGAATGCCTGAAAATACCTATATTTGGACCTCAGTCTACATTTTTGCACTTAAAGCGCATTCTAGAAATATTTCCCTACTATGTTTAATGGATGTAGGAGCAAATGAATTTAGAAAACTAAATTCAAATAGACGGTTCTGAATCAATATTGTAACATTTCGCATTCTTGATAACTTGAATCATAGTGCTAGGCAATATTCAGCTGCTGCAAATTGCCATAGCTCCACTGAAGCCAGTAATGTTACAGGAATCTATTTCATCTGAGGATATGATTCTTACAGATCCACTCTGACCTTGTTTGATTGCAGGGTTTGTTTGTTTGTTTGTTTGTTTAAATAAATGGAGAAAAAAAGGGCAGGCTCCTGTATTTGTAGACAGAATGAAGGGATTATTTCTGCAAATATACTTGAGGTACCAGTGACAAAACTAGGAATGTCCACAAACTGTATTTTGCGAGGG
>NW_010201246.1:154115-177884 GCF_000695765.1 Mesitornis unicolor
TCTTTCCCTCTCTAGGAGACTATGCTGAGTTATGGAAATGCATTGGAGACATTTCAAAAATTTGCATGATGTAACCTCACTCAAGTATACTGAAGCTGCAAATACATACATGTCCCAGTGAGCCTTTCTTGTGGCCTCTAGATCTTGGCTTTAATGTTGGTTAGAAAGAGAATTTCATAGAAGGGACAAATATACAGGGACTTGTTTCCCAACACAAATTGGCAACTTAGGGAACTGCTTGTTGAGGAATTTTCCAACCTGAGTTAGATGTTTCTAGGCCATAGGTGCCAGTAGCCCTGCATTCAGTGACTCTCACTGACACCTGGGAGAAAATTTATTGTGTAGCTTCCACAGCATCCTGTGAGAATTAATTCCCTGGCCTTGTGTGGAAAGATTTTTTTTTCCTCTGCTTTCACTGCTGGGTGATAATTTCATTATCACTGTTGTATTGTGAGAAATAGTGAATAAATCATTTCCTCTTCATCATATCTACCTCAGCCATATTCCATCTTTTACGTCTATTATCTAGTTTATTATTAGCTATTATCTGTCACTTAGGCTATCTACTCTCCTTGGAACAAAACTGTTCCTTCCCTTCTCTGTCTTAGTTTCAGTACAACCTTTTGAGATGGAGTGAATCACAGAATCACAGAATATTAGGAGTTGAAAGGGACCTTGAAAGATCATATAGTCCAACCCCCCTGCCAGAGCAGGATCACAAGTACATAATGTACAGTAATAATATACAGTAGCATAATGGAATTTGATTTTTTCTTTTCTCTTTTCCTAATAAGTTACAGCTTAGTAACTGCAGTTACTAAGAGGGAATTCATTAACAAGGCCCCATCCCTGGAGATATTCAAGGCCAGGCTTGATGGGGCTCTGAGCAACCTGATCTGGTAACATTGTCCCTGCTCACTGCAGGGGGGTTGGACCAGATGATCTTTAAAAGTCTCTTCCAACCAAATACACGCTGTGATTCTACAATTCTAATTAAATACAAAAACTTAGGATCTTTTGAAATACTTCATGGTCAACTTTAGCCTTTTCTGAATCATTTTGCATCAGCTAATGTTATAATCAGTTCCCTTCTTATCTGCTTCCTGTAACATTTATGAAAACATGGAGGAGCACTGGAGCCAGCTCCCATCTGTTAGTAGTACCACGAGTGACAGCATTATACTGTGAAGAATCAAATTATTCTCATCTTTTCTTTTTCTTTTCTTTTTTTTTCCTTAAAGCAGCTACTAATTGATCATTGTCATTTATGCTGTGAATATTTAGTTTTCATAAGGCCCTTTGATAGAGGATCTCATTGCCATTTTTTGGCAATCAAAGCAGACTGTCAGCTGTAACGTTTTTTGCCTCTTCTGAGAACTGTGTGATATGTGAGGCATGACTGTCCTTTGCAAAAGCCACGTTGGTTTTCCCTTGGTATTTATTATACATACTTTTTCTTCTTTCATCAGTATGGTTTCTAGTGATTTTTATGGTCCAGAAACAAAGCTTATTGGCCGCTAGTACTCGTGATGACTCTTCAAGCCTTTAGTAAAATTTTTGCTACTAGGTACCAAAACTAACTTAGCCTATAATAATTCAGTAATTTTATACAGAATTTATTTGAGGACTGTCTGATTAATACAAATTTATCTTCTTGTTTTTTACATATGCTCAGATTTATTTTACTTAATTTTAATTTCATAAAATCTGTGTGTGTGTATATATATCTCATCCAGAAGCACAGTCAAGGACAACTGATAGGCACTTCCAGTAGAAAATTCCCCTTACCTGAGGTAGATACTGGTTTCTCCATATCGTCTTTCTCTCTTTCTCTCTCTCTCTCTTTTAGATGCTTAAATGATAAGCACAGTCCAGTTTCCTAACTTTTAGATGGCAACAGCCAAATGAACCCCACCCTAAAAATTAAGCTATGGACATTTGAATTTGAAGCAGTGCCTCCTTTGTTCTTACAATGCCTCTATGCAGAAGGTAGTGAGCCACATTGATGACAAGTTTAGTGTTTATAAAATATAATCACTTTTCTGAGATCTCAAGTTTTTCACCGTATTTTTCTTCCTTTAAAGATCGTGTTCCCCTTGTGATGCAGTTCCCTGGAAGAAGTACCTTTTCCGAAATGACTGCTTATTTCTTACCTTCTAACTTGTCATTCCCTCTCTTGCTTTGTGTATAGACTATTAATGATAACAGTGCCATGCACTGCTGCAGTTAGCCTATATTGAAGTCACATTACCACCTTGCCCTCTACTGCAGCAGCACATTTACCTTCAGATTTTTCTATTGTGTTTGTTTCTTGCTGTGGATGTTTGTCCATTAGTTCCAAATTATTTCAAGTGTGAAAACAAGTATTCCAGGTCCTGCTTCATTTCCCCCTCTCTCTCTCACACACGCAAACATGCATGGATTTCTTCAAGAGCTGACTTGGAATGGATGTGGTTTACTTCACACAGAAAGAGAGAGTGTACTAATCTGAATTGCTGGTGAGACATCCTAGGTACAGACAGGCCATTCAGAATATTTTACAGGTAGAATTTGAAGATGGAGCGTTAGAAACTGGGTTAGTTTCACAGTACAAAGTGCAAAGTCATACACGGACATATAAGTTATAAGAACACCTTCTGTCATTAGATGCTTACTATTAAATACCCTTCTACTGGGATGGTAAAGGAAACGAAAATACAAGATAAAGACACATAACTTCATACATAGGGTGTCAACATGACAAAAAAGGCAAAGACCCTGGAAACCCTGGGTGGATTAGGTGAGTTATTTCCTGCAGAGAGCGGGGTGTGCACATACACTGCTGGCAGGTAGAGTATAATTTGGTCACCCAGGATCGAAAAGATTGCTTTAGAGTGCATGATTGACAAGGGCTATTAAGACAGTTAGGAAAATGGAGAGCATAATACATGAAGTGATACTAGAAGAGCCTGGTTTGAATAATTTACCAGAATGGGGGAGACATCATGTTGATAGATACCTCAGTGGGTAAATGCTAAACAGGGATAGTTATTATGGCTTCAGGGCAATGCTGGCAGTAGAGCAAATGGGGCACCTGTCACATGGGAGAAAGTGGAGCCTGAGTCTCCACTCAGTACCTAAGATGATGGGTGCTTCCACCTGGAGTACTCTGCCAAGGAAATGAACCCTTTCTGAGAGTATGCACAATATCGTCCATCATGCCGTGCTTGCGGTAACATCAGCCACAGGTGGAGACTTCGGGTTCCTCCTGTTTCTCCTACCAACTTGCTGGCTCTCCTTAGACACAACTCGCTGTTCACTGGGCTCTGGTCTCCACACTGCCAAAGTGGAGGTAAGGATCCTGATGGCTCCTGTAAAGCGGCTTCAGCCTGCCAGTAAACAGGGTTAGGGAGCAGCAAGGTGTTGTTATTCTCATTTCCAGCTACTTCAAAGGAAAGCAGAATCTGCCTTTCCAGCCATCAGGTGAAATGAAAGTGTGTGAGTATGTGAGAACAAGGGCTGAGAGAATAACAGCTGTGTCACCTGCACAGCTGCAGGCAAAAAAGCGTAAGTATTATTCAGATTTTAGAGAGAATATAAGTTAAAGAGAATCTTTATTTACTTTTTAATAATTCACCTTTTCATGTACCACTGACGATGCTTTGAAATTAATAAATTTCCTGACAGCAGGGGCTGTAACTCTGCATTTTTTGCTGACATTTTCATTTGATCATTCCTTTTCCACAATAAGCATCTGTCCTGAAGTAGCTGCCTCATGCTGGTAAATGAATAGCTTCTTTCATGGTCTGTGCCACATTTATTTTAACTTGGTCAGATTGGCTAAAATTAGATGAGTACTACTGAAATCTAAAAATGCATTAAAAGGTCAGAGTTAGCCAGATTAGTGTGTTGTCAGCTGTGCTTTAGAATCATAAAAGAGAAAAGGAAGTCCTAAAATATTGGTGTAATCCCCACCTTCTGGGGAACATTAATGATAAATAAGAGGGAAAAAATGTAACTGATCCCACAAATATTTCTAGAATATAATTTATGGAACCACTGGGCACCCACAAATGCATTCCTTCATCTGTGTTGTTGGTGTACCTTTTTTGGGCATCTGTCTTTCTTGGCCATACCTCCATCCCCTGAGGGCTTTCCAAAGCTGGGAAACACCAGCAGACTGTCACGGAAATTGTTACCTGGGATTTCCCCTGGGCACAAGGCTGTCAGGCTGGGGTCAGTGTGGTTTGTTCAAAGCATCTCGGTTCCAGTTTGACTGATGTGGGAAGTTCTTGACTATGTACTGGTACTCTTATAGCACTGGTAGTGCTGGGAGATCCCTTCTTGTTTTGGTGAAAAAAGTTTCATTCCCACTCTGTCAGAGAATGTTTAAATAAACAAATTATGCTGATGTTATTTTGTAGCAATATTTCTTCTGGGCAGGCTCACAGAAATATGTAGCAACTACAGTGTTTAGTTATGCTTTTCAGTGCAAAGGTATGTTGTGTCAATTTCCTGATAGATAGAAATTTTTGCATGTGGCAGACTAAACTCAATATTTAAGGGCAGATGCCTCCAGATACAACAGGACATGCTTCTCTATTACTTGTGTCATTAAATTTCTCAGGTTATTCAGATGCACACTTGACTACACTGACAAATCCTAATAAAAACAGAATGCCAAACAGAAAAAGGAAAAGAGTTATACAAGGTAAAAGGGATGTTGAGCTAAAAAGCTCACTGAAATAGTTACAGAGCATGGTCAGCTTTACACTTCGAAGCACTAAAAAGGTTGGTAAGTGTTTGACAGTGCTAAGTGTGGTCTTTAGCTCTTTTTGCTGGAGGTAGCCCCTCTTGGAAAGTACAAGCATCTGTCTCTATCAGGAGGCTCACTGAACTGAAGCAACACAAAACTTGTGCCTTCAACATGACTTTCATAGTTTCCTTCTCCATTTGCTTTATCTTGAGGCACTTTCTCCGTGGTGTCTTCAGACAAAGCAAGTGTGAAAAGTGCTCTGCACTCTGATAGTACTATCAACTCAGCTGAAAGGAGGCAAGCTTTGCTTTGGAGTAGTGTCAGTTTAGAGGAGTTCCACATAAAAATATAGATTACATTACTTTATAGCACAAATAACACAGTAGTCTCAAAATATTCCAGTGGTACTTCACTACTGCTTGTTTTCTCAGAACAGCTATGAAAACAATAAAACACTAGTATTTTGAACTTAAAATTGAATGCAACACTGCATCCATTGATATTATAAAGTCTAACTGTGGGCTTCTTATAACAATGACAAATGCTAGATATCATCTGTTCTTTCGCATACACTGAAGCCTTATGGAGGTTCATGTAAGTTAGGCATTTAGGCCAAGTCACTTATGTCCCCTCCATAACCAAAGGAGAAAGACACTTCTAGAGGACAAGTCCTTCCAGTTTACGTTGTCTGTGACCACAGCAAGCAGAGATTAAAAGCTTGTGTTACTGACTGAGCCTTTAGACAATCCCATCTTCACTGCCAGTTGTATTTCAGCTGAGCAATAGGCACCCCTGCTTTGCTTTCACCTTGAGGAATATATTTGTTTTATAGTTCACCAAAAGATGTCTGTCCGAAATCAAACAAATTTTTGTTTGGCCAGGCTTTTTCACATATGCTTTCTCTTTCCCAAGCCGCATACCTTTGCTTACCAGTTATTCCCGGTTTCATTCGAGAAGGTAGAACTTTCTAACAGACTGAACAGCAGTAAAGGAGTAAGTTACCCATGGAGGGTAGCATTCCCATCACTGGAGCATGTTAGATACAAGCTGGTCATTAAAGAAGGTTTCAGTGTAGCTGAACTTGGAGTACCGACAGTACGGGTGACTTACTGAGGTTCCTTCCAGCCCATTTTCCTGTATGCCTCTGGAATCACTAAAATCCCCCAAAATAATTAATCCAAACTGACTGAGCGATGGAAAATAGGGTTATTGCATATAAACAGTGAGTGTCCAGTAAAAAAAAAAAAGAAAACCGTGTATTTTTTATGTCTCAACCATGTGCTGCCCATTCCCCAGTCCTTCTGAGAAGCTTATTTTGAGATGTTAGTACTGTATTACTTGACAGCCTGCTGTTTCCAGCACTCAGACTTCCTGGTGAGCTGCAGTCTGCACTTAAGATGTGAGCATTCAAAAAGGACTGTAAGTGAATTCAAATGCATGTAACTCTTAAATTACATAGTGCTGTCAAGTATTGATGTTTATACTTCATAGCTTTAATATCACTATTTATGCCTCAATAAATTATATTTGCAGAAATAAAAATGGAAAAGCCAGACTGCATTAATATCTATATGAAACATAAATCTCAAAACATAATTGATATGGATATTAGCAGTGTAATTTCAATAATATTAAACATTCCTGTGGCTTGTGATACGATCTTCTAAATGCAGCATACAAGTGATAAAGTGAATCAGGTAAAAAATACTTCTTGCATAAGACCTGGTTTGGATGAATGATTGAAACCCAGCTGCTGGATTCCAGACACTGATTTGACATGAAAAACATAAGACCTTTGATAAACCAAAGCAAACCAAAACACATTGTTTTTAATATCACACTAAAATGCGCCTTGAATTTGAGGTTTTGTATTATTCATATAATTGCAGTGGAGCACACTTGTGTTATTTTCTCTGGAGAGAAGACAACTTATTACTTGCCAGTCATGCTCCACAACAATTGGAGACGGGAAACATCTCCCAAGAGTAAAAGTGTATCTCTTAAATATTTAAAAATTAGCACACTTTAGCAGAAGATGTCTGGCAGGTGAACTGCAAGCTTGCTGATGCCTCAGGTTGTGTTTCTGAAGCAGTAGGGCTCTGCATATCACCCTGAAGAGGGCTGTGTTTTTACAACAATAAACCCTTATTCTTCTCCTCTTGATGATCTAACTAAGACTGTTGTTCACATTATATATTTGTGCTTATTATGGGCTAGAGGAAGCTGAGAAGCTCATAACAATGAGCTTATCTTTTGTGTTAGGGTGAGAAGTGCTTTAAATTGTTTCAACCATGAACTCCATAGATAGTGTAGCTACCCATATGTGAAATTACATTCCATAAAATGGCAATTTCACTCAAATCCATTAATGAATTTTCTAGCCTCCACGGATTCCAGCATGGTTTTAATTTGGGTAGAGCATTTGCAGAGGAGGGGATGACTGTTATTTTAAAAACATCAATGTGTAGGGACGAACCATGCTGCTCTGTGGAGACGACTGAGGTAAAGCTCTGGATAAGTTGGCAGGGTTGACCTTTCTGACTCCTTGGCAAAATTTCACATACAGGGAACAGAGTGGTGGAGGGTGAGGGACTCAGCAGTTGTGGTGTTCTTGCTTCACTGGGTGCAGGAAAAATAAGTCCAGGGAGTGCATATACATTAATTTATTTTTGATATTCAGCCTACAGATTCCTTTAAAAATTTCATTGCTTTACCCCAGTAATCTTTTAGTGTCAACACAATTAATTGCCCTTTTGCCAGGTTGTTTAAAGATGCTTCAAGGTTTGAATGGTCTTTGTGGCCTTCTGTGATGCCATGCAGCAAAACTTTATAGCTTTGGAAAAAAAAATTAAAGCTCTTAAATAAATGATTGTCAAAATAAAGAGAATAAAGCCTCTCCTTTAACTCCTTTTGCTCAACATTAGACCTGATAACAGGAGTTGAACAGAAGTCGCCTCCAGTATCACAGCATCTTCAGCATGCATAAAATATCCAAGTTTCTTCTGAAATGAATGGTGTATCCTGCTAGCATAGCATCAAGGTAAACTCTGACTAGTTGTCCTGGTTTGAGCTAAATAGAATTAATTTTCTATTTAGCGATTTTACTTTTCAGCTCAGTCTCTTCTAAGTGGCTGAACTTGCTGAATACTAGAAACATGTTTTTCCAGTATGTGCTGCTACAACTGATAATCTCAAGGCCAATTGTCTCACCATGGGTGCCGTGTCTGCACCTACGAGGCGGGGGAAGTGGACCCAAAACTGACCAACTAGGTATTCCATCTCACATACGTCATACTTGGTATAAAGCCGAGGGATCACGAGGCCATCCCAGAGCCCTTCCATCTTGGACCCTTCAATGGCTGAGATCTGAGCAGAACTCTGCTAGTTCTTCTGCCTCTGATCCTGATCCGTGTGTTCCTGCATCCTGCTCCCACCTGCTGCTGAGTTCGGTCTGGGACTTTTCCAGTGCCCTGCTCCGCAGAGCCTCTGGTGACGTAATTGTCACTGGGGGGCGTGGGGGGAGGATTTTATATTGGATTTTTATACATATTTGTACATATCTGTATATATTTTGTTTATTTTCATATTTACATTATTATCCTGTAGTATTAGTATTATTGTTTTATTAAATCTGTTAGGTTTTTTTTCCAACCCGTAAAGTCTCTCTCCCTTATTCTCCTTTCTCTTCCCTTCTGGGGAGGGGAGAGGGGTTAATAGAGAACGTCTGTCCAGCATTTAGTGGCCAAACCCGCCCCCAATCACAAAACTAGACAAGACAGGCTTTCACTTTATATGATTACTACGTGGCTTAACAAAAACAGTATGTATACATCCATAAACCATACTGGGAAACTGAAGAAAGTGGTCTTGGTAGGGCTTGATGCTAGCTGAAGTCTAGACAAAATTTGTAACCTGGTTCATGAAACAGAGATCCAGGACCTGCCCATAATTTCAAAAGAATATTTTGGGCTTGATAAGGTAAGTACATGTTTTTGCTTGGATGGCATGCTTATTTATCACTTGTAGATTAGACCACTCATGTTTTCCATGTGTGTTTATATTCCAGGAAACTTGTTCTGGATGATTCAGCCCATTTACTAGTGGAGTTTTATGCTGGCATCACATAATACCAAAGTACTACAGACTGCACAAGCTACCAGCTGGCTTCTGAGTAGAGTTTAATATTGATTCTATGTGCATGGAGCCACTCTAGAGCCAGCCAAAATAAACAGGAAGCCACCCGTTGCCTCAGAATTAGATCTGAATCCCTAACTGATTTGGGTCTACATTGCTCGAAGCAGTTGATCTTTTCCTATCAAACACTCACAACTGAGGTTATCAGTGTGACAAAGCTTTTTTGATGTAAAAGACAGACATCAGTAAGGGATTTTCTGAGAACTGTTTCTTATTCTGGACTATTCTTCCTTCTGCCATGCATGTCAGAGCTCAGGTTATCTAATCTCTTCATAAATCCTGCAAATGCTTTTTTCAGAATTCAGATGCTTGAGGAGAGTCTGGAGCAAGGTTGAGATGGGTTACTGTTTGCAAGCTACAGTGAAGTCATGAGGTCAGACCAAGTTGTGACTCTATGGGCTGGCAGTGAACTTATGAAAGATTAGTCTCCTTTAACTACAGATGTATTGAAGCATAACATTTCACCCAGACTGGATTCTTTTGAGTGAACGCATGTCTAAGGTAGTTGGGAAGAAATTCCTTGTGCAGCTGCCTGTCTTTCAACTGAGTGTAAAGAATGAGAACACCTAGCTCACATTTGACATCTTGGGTATATTTCACCTATCTTTAAATTTATATGGTATTGGAAATGTTCACCATCTAGTGAATTCCTGCTCTTCTATTTGATAATTGTAATACAATAATTAACAATCTGCCACGTATATAGGGGAAAAAGTCACTTATAAAAATAATGTTTGGGGGTTTACCTCCATCTCTCCTTTTCATCTTGTTTTTGGGTATCTTAAATGGGAGAAGTAAAATATTACAGACAGAACTGCTCTGGATCTCAGACCACTACCTGCATCCTCAACTCACCGGTGGGATTTTCCCTTTCTTTTTTCTTGCCTTCTGTTACCATTACTTTCCAGATCTGAGGTCTTATTATCCCTTTCCTCTCCAAGTCAGTCTCCGAGCCAGTACACAGTGCATGGATCAGAGTCTGAATATTTTCTTGCAGATCAGCAGCCTTGCTGGCTTCCATGCATGGAGAAGTTTGAATTTCCCAGTGGTTTAGTGCCGTGAATTTTCACATTTGTCTTTCAGGCAGTTCTTCATCTCAGGCCTAATGGGCCCAGTCAGGCTTGCAGCTAAGGGCAAGCACACCAGGAGATGAGCAGTGAGCCTGTTGCCTTTAAGAGAAAGCCTTCAAAGCTTTATTCTCCAGGGCTCCAGTTGTTGGTGAGATACTCTAAAAATCCACCGCAAACAAGTCTGAGGGTGCTGCCAAGTCCCTAAACCCAGCTCCCTGGCATAGAAGTTGAAGGGCAGCAGTGTGACTTTTGAATACAGGGAAACAAAACAACACAGCAATTGCTTTATAGCAAGCAGAAACTTGCAGGCATTAACAGAGAAATAAAAAGGTCAAGAGAACAGATTTTTGCCACGTGCATCTAGTTTGCTTCCTAATTCTTGTCAGTCTTTTTTTTTCTTCCACAAAGTCATAATTTCTGGCAGACTTTGCAGTCTGATGGTGTTACAATGACTTTTTTTCTTAAGGACATCTCCCTTTGGAACGTTTTTGTGTGTGGTTTCTTTGTTCGGTGTGCAGAATATGCCTGCCAGCGAGACAGAATCTCATTTAGTTACAAAATACACTGATTCTTTTAATGAAGTTGTGGATCTGTTCTGCAGAGAAAGCACAGATAAGGGTCTCCTCAGCTTCTCTCTGTAGGGCGATTATGGTTCAATTTAAAAGTACAAAAGTCCTCTGAGGCACCAGCTCCTTCAGTTTTTTAGCAGGTTTTGTTGAATTGTATGTAAAAAAGTTTAACAAACTGGCACTGTATTCCATACTGTGAAAAGGGCTTTATTTTTGGGGGGTATTTTTTAGTCATCATTTATCACATTATCATCCTGCAGGGGTTTGCTTGAGCAACGAGAATTGAGTTTTGTCACTTGAGCATGCTTTTTAAATTAAGATGGGGTCACTCTCTTCTGTGCTTGATAATTATCAGTTGCCTGAAGCATGCAAGAAGATGTTGTCAGATAGGTAGGCTTGAGCTTTCTGGCAGTGGAAAATGGACAAATCTTAAAACCTGTTAGGTAATACAGTTAAACACTTGTTCTCTTTTGTTTGAGGTTTTTTTTTTAATGACCTATGGTAATACCCTTTATGAAGTATGGCTCATCCTATGAAAACAAATCTGGCAATCATTCACAGAGGCATTTATCCTTGGTTTCTCATATTAATTCAGCTTCTCTCCCTGGTAGTTTCAGCTTAGAAAATGTCTATCTAAACTACTTAACTACTTCTACTGCTCATTCTAGCCATACTGGTGACTTCTTATCATTGTATGTGTACTCCATCAGACATTTGCACAGCTAAAGGTGCTCGGGAGTGGCAGAACTTCCCATCTTGTAGCATCCATATTACTTATATATTCTGTCTGTTTGAAAATCTACCCCTTTTTTGTCCTTTCCAATGTATTCTCTTTCTTATTAGAAATACAGCTACCATTGTTTTTATCCTGCTGCAGAAGTGCCTATAGGACCCAGATGAGACTGGCAGAGCACTGAGCTAAGCACAGACACAATATGTCAATCTCTGTCCTCAAAAGCCTGTGAGCCAAACAAACAGGACCAACAGCAGGAGGAAAGAAAAGAGGTAAAGCAATGGGCCAAGGTCACACAGCAGACATTGGTGACAGCGGTGGGACCAGAACTGAGGCTTCCTGAGTCCTAGGATAGCACCCTATTGCACTAGGCATGGGGCATTTTACAGAGAGGATCCCTAGGCTTTCAAGATTCAATTATTTTCTGTTGCCTTCCCTCTGCTCCCTTACATGTGACCAGCAGCAGCTGTGGTGCTGGCTATTGCCAAAGTAGTAAATAGAGTCTTCTATCTCCACTGAAAGAGGAATGAATGATGTAATTTGGCTCCTTCTCACTCCTGCTGGCTGCCAAGACATTATTTCTGTATCAGTGCACATGGCCATTTGGCATCAGACAAGACCCCTCTCTTTGTGTAAGTGGAGGCAGGATGTTAATTCTTTTAGATATGTACCAGTAACATATCTGGAGCGGTGCAGCAGTGTTTCTTTCACAAGACAACTGATTCTCAGTGTTCTCTAACAAAAAAGGAGTGTGCACTCCTTCCATTGCATGTGGAGCAGCTGAGGAGGTAACCACATACCTCCTTAGGTGCAGCCCTGCTAACCACAACGCAATTTTGTTGTGTACTTTTAATTTCAGTGGGATAGCAAGGCTGTTTGTTTTGCTAATTGTGGTAGTTCTGCTTCAGAGCACTTCTGCATTGATTCATTAAACTACTTTGTTCTACAACCTTTAAATTTGTGCAGTATCCCTTTTAAAGGCTGGAAGAGGGTTTCAGATTCTGTGTAACTTATAAAAGTCATCTGGCACACACAGAGCCATATTTCTGCCTATCCTGTCTCTGTCCTTTGACCATATGAAAATATTCTTACTCCAGTGGCTTTACATCAGATCATAAACTTTGGTTTATTGCCTGTGAAGACAGTCCTATGAATTTTCCTTCTGGATTTTTGTGAATAGGAACAATTTGAAGGAAATGGAGGAAAGTGATCATCTAATGCCAGTCCAGATTTATGTGTTTGCCTGACCTGTCCAAGACCCAGAATTATTGTTTCTTCCTTGAGACCTCCTGTACCTCACACTGAATGTGGTGATAGTATCAGAAGATGTTTGGGATTATTTTCCCTCTCTTAGGAAAATAAATGAGTGCTCTGGACGAACGATGGATGCCAGAGGAGGTGCTAGAACCAGCAGGCAGGTGATTGTGAGTGCCTTTTGCACCCTGTGTCTACCTCTATAAGGAACCAAAGAGGCTGCTTTTGCTAAGGTATGACAGACTTACCAAAATAACTGGGTCTGCAGTCTCAGGTTAAAAAAAACCCGTGCACTCTTCCATCTCAAATTGAACAGGCTGAAGAGTGCTTGCATGGTGCCTGCCACAACAGATGTGGAAATTCAGAGAGTGAGAGTACAAGCTGATTCAGAGCCTCTCCTCGGGGCTGTTCCTCTAACCAGGACACCATCAACAAGGCATAATTTTGAACTGCACATTAATTATCAGCTTGACAGTTCTCTTTCATTTTTACTGTATTTTCAAGTTGGCTTACCTAAGTTACCAGAGGCAGGCTCACATATCTGCTCACAGGAGTGTTGCTAATGAGCGGTTGAAGGCTTACATTGCCTTTGTGGGTTGACACAGAGGCTCGCTCCTGCCTTTGCTGTTTGGCAGTCAAAGCAAAGGTGACAGTCAGGGCATGCCTGCATCTGTAGCATCCAAACTCTCTAGTAGTTATGTCTATTGCTCCACACCCAAGGGTAAATCCAGTGAATACCTGAGCATCCATAATTGGCTCTGGCACTGAAGACCAGAGACAACAGAGTGTGTTCTAGTTTCAGGCTTTGCATGTGGATGACACATAAAAAGGGTAGATTTAGGTTGGATATTAGGAAAAACTTCTTCACTATGAGGGTGGTAGATCACTGGAACAGGTGATCTACCACCAGATCTCTCACCAGAACAGGTGATCTCTCACCAGAGAGGTGGTGGAGGCCCCATCCCTGGAGATATTCAAGGTCAGGCTTGATGGGGCTCTGAGCAACTTGATCTGGTAACATTGTCCCTGCTCACTGCAGGGGGGGTGGACCAGATGATCTTTGAAGGTCCTTCCAACCCAATACATGCTATGATTCTATGATCCTATGACACAGGTCAAAAAGTTCTGAGGCTGGTGTCCAGAGGCAACCTAGTCACCAAAACAGGCTCTATGGGCACCACTGCCCTGTATCCCATAGCACCAGGCTATGGGAGTGCTCCATGTCCCACTGCTCTGTCCCCAGTACACACGTGCTGTGGGATTGGTCTGCAGAGATGCAGCTCAGCAGCACAGAGAGCAACACAGCAGAGCCTCAACCTCTTCTTATGCTGCAGGAACAAACCTATACAGACAGCTGGATTTGTCCCTTTATGCACAAAGAGAAAAAGTTTCCTACTTCTCTCTGAGTTAACACCCGCCCCCCAGACACTTGGTTACATTATCTACATCCGTTTTTCACACTAGCCTTTTATTGCCTGAGGGTCTTCTCTTGCCTTTCCCCCCTTCCACTGGGAAAATGCTTCATTAAACACTTTTTCCCAAGAGAAGAGGTGTGTGGCTAGAGGACAAGCATGTGTAGGTAGCTTTTCAGTAACAGAACCACTGCAGCCACTCAGAGCCAATCTGATATAAGAGGGCTCAGACACAGACCTCTGGATTTCATCTTGGAAAAAGCACTCGGTCCAGGGTGAGCAAAGAGTTTTGGCACTTGGAGATAAAGCTGCTCCTTCTGTGGAAAAGGAATAGATGTCAGATGCCACAGAAGATCAGACTGCTGCTTCTGCTGTTACCAGGGAAAGAAGCAGGCATGCTGCTGATCTGAGGGGTTGTCCCATCACATTTTGCTGCCACCCTGGACATTAATATCTTCTTTGGAAGGAGTCTGGCCATCGGTGGAGGCAATTGCTGGTGAAGTCACTGGCACCTTCAGCCACTGCCTACTTTGCAGGTGCCTAGACCTTAGCATGCGTGGACAAGTAAAGCAGCAGCAGATAGCGTGTCCCCAAAGCTTGCTCATTGCTTCCATCAGCATTGCCCTTGGCAAATATGGCACTACCAACTTGTCAAGTGCCCATCTCTGGCTGCATGTGTGCAGAGTCCAGCATTTCACTGGTCTCTCATTCCTGATTCTCTGCTGGTTCAGCTTTGTGTCTCTGGCTGTACCCCTTTCACACAGAGTTGCCTGTGGTAATCACTCAGCCAAGTTTCTGCTGACTTGTCCAAATAAGTTTTCATCTTGTCAAAAATGCTCTGTTCATTTAATAATTTACTCAGGGAGAATCTTACGCAATAACCTGCATAACAGCCATTTTCCTTAACTTCCTGTGCTGCACAGTGAGACCTGGGAATGACAGCTGTGGATCTAAATGCTGTCTTCCTTAGAAATGAAGCTGAAACTCAATTGACATTTGTGTTAGATTCAGCGATGATATTAATGGCAAGAGCCAAAGGCTGTGGAAAACATATTTACAACCAACCCAAACTTTCACTGAGAAGAAAACTGGATTTTGGATTGGGACCAAAGGCAAGTTTTGGAAGAGAAAGGATCATCTGGTCCAAATATCAGACCTATGGAGCTGTCCTCAGCTTCTGAACTTCATTTGGCATTGGTTGAAATGAAAGCTAAGCTAGCAATGGGTCTGGAAACTCCTGAGCTATGGACCCAAGGAGGGATGTTCACATCTACAACACAGGACTGGAGTCAAGTGTAACTTGTGGAGTGGAGTCTTTTCCTGTACAGGAAGGTTTAGACCCATTTCTCTCTGAGCTACCTCAGCTGCTAAGACAGTGAGTAATAGGTGACATTTCTTTTCAGGAGTTAGCTAGCTCTTCCCCCTAATGCTTGTGTGGGAGAGACAGGCAGAGACCTGTTCTCAGCCCTGCCTATTTTTGTATTCAGAGCAGAACACAGGATGCACAGTCTCTGCTCTGTCCTCTGTGCCAAAGATGTGATGTCCTCAGTCACCTGGTAATGGGGAAGACTTTCCTCTCTGGTCTGTGTGTGTTTGCATGTATGTGTGTGCATGCAGCCAGTATCTTAGCTCTAAAACCCTCCACAGTTTACAGAAAGAACTCAAAATCCCCTTCTTCAGGGTTGACCATTTGGGTGTATCTTCACTAGTAACATATAAAGAAAGTCCTACAGCCCCATGGATGCTCTAGCTGGAGCTTTGCTTCCCACATCTCTGCCATAGTCAGAGATGCTCCTAAGTACATCAGTACAGCGCTGTAACAAATGATACAATCATTCTTGCATAAGACACTGTTTCAAAGACACTTATTTTATCAGCCAATGCATTTCAATGGGATTTATTTCTCCTCCCCTGCTATTCATTTACTTCTTTTCTTTTCATTGCAATAAAACTCTAAAAAGAGCAGGGAAAAAAATCTGGATCAAAATGTTGTAGTAAATAACTCACAGTAAATAAGGGGAAATTGGTTTTTGTTGACTGAAGCTCATGCAAAGCATTGCATGTAGCTCAGCCTTGATAAACACGGTCAGCTCTGGATACACATGTTTAAAGTCTGCTGTCTTCTTGTTTCATCCCTGGGCTGATATTGTATAGGGTATATTAAGACTAGTGCCAGGTATCAACACAGAGTGCGGTAATGTATGGTACAGCTGGCTGAAGAAAGCACAGGACAGTTACTTCTTTCATCTCAGCCCCTTTTCTCCTTCACTGCTTTTGTAACTGAGAAAAAATATGGAGAGGTGAAATGTGAAGCCTTCCAGTTGCCTACATCTGTTAACCAATTTATTTTTGTAAGACAGAGGAAATGGGAGGGTAAAGAAGGTGAAAGTAGGAGTATGTCTTAATCTACAGAAGATCTAGGTCAGCAAATAAATGTAATCACTCTTAGAGTTAGTGCGATCTATGTCAGTCACGTTAACCTGTTGAACCAATGACCCATAGCTCCCACCTTGAGTGTGGCTGGAAATATTAGTTTTAACAATATCCAGGACTGCAGATGCAGCGTAGCCTTCCTGATGCTGCATACAACAAATGAAAACTATCTGGGTTATGGAAACCAAACCCAACCAAACAAATGGAAATCAGCAAACTCTGTGTATACAGCAGGATCACACAACATTAATTCTCAAAATATTAATCTTTGCTTAGTTTCCAAATCTGAGCTGAAGCAGACAGGCTAGAATTACTGGACTTAGTATCATAACACATGCTTTCTAAAGTTGCCTTTAATGTTTTTGATCTGTGACAGGGTAAAATACTGGGGTCTGACAGAGCTGGTGACTCTGCAGTCAGAGTCATGGATAATCTGGCTTGCAAAATGCATTGTCTCGGATTACCAAGTGGGTCAAGGAGAAAAAGGTATTGGTAAGGAGGGGTTCAGGATATTAATTACATTTGATATAACGGTCAGAGAGTCAGCAGAGTGGTTGCACAGTAGTGAGAGGATGAGGAGTGGGGAGGAATCTTTCTGCTTCTATTCCATACTTCTTAACTGATAGGGCACAAATTTTCATGCAGCACCACACATGCTCTGTGTTTATTATTGTTTTGATAGCTAGCCCTGCAAAGGAGGGCTCATGAGTGTAGATGATTTGAAAATAATGACTCTGACATTATATGACCTTTAGGTACGTTGCCAGCCACTCATGCTATTTTATGAATAAAAGAATACTTTTTTGGCTGGGGCAGTCTGTTGATGGAAGAGGTTTAAATGCAATAAAGCCAGAGTTACAGTCAAACAAAGTGACAGTCCTTGTTGTGGAACTCGCTGTAGGGGATATGAGATTCTTTCTGTGCATGATAATGCGTTTCCTTTTAAATGCCAGATTGATAATTATAGAATTCTTCATATTGCACCTGGCAGGGAGTCAAGGCTGAATCTTACCAGTCTGAGAGACTGAGAGGTAGAAAATCATGCTGTAAAACAGAAGAGTTTAGTCAGAGTTTGTGCATGTGGTTGCTAATTGTGTTTATGATGTTACAGGAGAGATAGTTTGGTCTTCTCTCTGCAGAGTCAGCATAAAGCCTGATGATGCTTTATTAACATTCAGCATATTGGCAGGAAGGCTCTTAAGACCTCTTTGTTGCAAATGATCCAAAAGTGATCACCACCCAAAGCCTGTCTTTTCCCAGTTTGGTTAGGTATGTGGTAATTGTTTAATTCCTTGTATCCAGCTTTTACTGCTGCCATTTTCAGATGCAGAGGAGTGTTTGAGAACCCTTTCATTTCCCTTTCAAAATATAGAGAAATAATGAGGAGGACAGAGCGTCTGGAGCAGCATGAAGATATTCTCTGCAGCAGGCAGAGGATGGAAAACAGGAGGGACTTTGCTGGTCATGTCCTACCACCAACTTCCTCAATCAACTTATTCTGAATAAAAGAATAGGTGGAAATTTTAGGAACACCACGATATAGGGAGTGAATAATGAAAGAAAAAAGGCCCCAGATACAATCAGTGTCATCAGCAGAGGTTCCTTCTGCTGACTGCAAATACTCAGCGTGTTTGCTGCTGTGTGCCACACTCCCCCTGCAAAGTGGTTGAAGTCTTGTGAATTCTGCTAGTGAAGAGTGGGATTTTTAAAGTGTCTTAGTGATTTAAACACACCAATGGTGACTCACTGTAGGATATCTGCTTTTAAGCAGGGTAAAGTAAATTAATCAAAAACAAAAGCCCTTTTTTGAGTGGACAAGCTGTCTGTGAACCCTTAGATAAATATGATGAATGCTTTCAGTAAGAAAAAAGAGGGGGATTCTCTTAAGAATATAAATATGTATTATCTGGCCCTTTTAAACATAGTATTTTGATATTATTTCATTTCAAGATTTTTTTTTTGTTCTAAAATTACCTTCTTTGTTTAAAGGGGCTCTAAACTCTAATCACAACACAATATTTTCTTTTTTATCAAATAAAGCACTTTTCACATTCATTCAGAATTTTCTTTCTCATTTCCCACCTGCAGTGTCTCAGTTTGGGAACTAAACCAAAACTGCATTATTCATCCAACTCTTTTCAAAATCCCATCTATGATCATCCAAGGACCTTTGAAAGGGCAGAGTACACTGAGGGTCCACTGAGGAGCTTCCTCCTCACTTTGGTGAGGAGATTGCACTCCCAAGTGTGAAAGCCCAGACGCCTACAGGTAAGTCTTTGGCTGCAGGGACAACAAATGCCACAAGGAGATGGCAACTTCCCTGAGCCTTCTCTACAGAGCTGTTGAGAACCAGCAATGGTTTCTCAGCAGCATAAACAACAGACCAAGAGAAATCAGGACCTTTTATGCTGCCTGGACAGGCTTGCAGCCTTACTCAGAACCAGGTTGCAGAAAATGTTTCTGGGATGTTGTGAAGACAGAATACAACATACGTGAAAGAATACTGTAGTTGTATTTGTGCGCTCAGAAGCACATTCATTTCTTTATCATGTTAATGAGCTGTTTGCTGATGAAGAAAACTTGCTTAGTGTGCACTGCGTCTGTTTCTAGTTATAAGTTAAAAATTCTTCTCCTAGGAAGATCCCTCTGTGTTGCGCAGGTGTGTGTGTAATTTTAATGACTCTACATCTTCTTATTTTAGTTAGAAAGATCTCAAGCAAAATATCTAAATTCAAATGAAGTACTTCGAAAATGACATGATTTTCAAGAGCTCTGAATTCTAGAGGTATGCAAATAACTTTTTTTCAATTCCTTGGCAAGTGCAAAACATACCATCTCCAGCTGATGGTATTTTTAGCAAATATTTTTTTTTTGCAAGCTGAAAATGAAACCAGCAATTTTGAAGTTAAAACCTGCTAAAAAATTCCAAGAAAAATGTGTCTCTCTTTCCAAAAGAGAAGCTGTTCATAATATGAAAATTAAAATGTTTCATTTCAAATTATTAAAATGGAGCATTTGGACCTTGTTATGGGTTGAAATACTTTGTTGAAACTGAGATGAACGAGCAAACATTTCAGTGCCACAGAATCTTCATTTTTTCATTGAAATAAGATTTCACTAAGAAGTATTAGATTTGCCAAACCCCTTTCAGCTTTCAGCAGATGTAACTGATAGATGTTTATTAAAGAGAGTGAATTATTTGTGTACATAAATCTGGAATTTGCAATATAATATCAGTTTATGGTTTTGTAGTGATTTTTTAAAATGAAAGATAAAGGCCAGTGGTGCACTATAGTTTCTTATATAAACAGCAAAAGTGAAGTCAATAGGTACACCAGAAATGGGAATGCAGCAGTGAAGATACTGTAAGGTTTTAGTTACTGTAAGTTTGCTCACTGTCATCGTCACAATTACATCAGTAGTTAATTGGACTAATTCAGCCTACATGGCTCAGCTTTCCTCAAATAAAAAAGCTGTAGATTGACCAGGTGCTGAATTGTTCAGTTTTTCTTGATTGTCTTATTTTTATTATCCATACTTCTATATTTGCAGACAGTTTTATTTTCATACATCAGTTTCTCTCACAAAGCAAAATGTAAAAAAGCCAATACATTTTCCCTGGCACTTATCTCACTTTCACCTTTTTTTTTTTTTTAAATTTATAGACATTTTCTAAACTGCTAAATCAGGGATATAGACTGCCAGCTGTCTCTGCAGGCAGAATATGTGGAGCTGAGCTGTTTACACCAAGGACTTTGAACAATCATCACTATCAGACAAGATGGTCTGTGAGTGACCACAGCCTTATTTCAAAGCCTTTTGTGACTGATGGGTGGATTCTTTGGTGTCTAATTTGTTATAAAATCTGACTGAAGATTTTCCCTACAGCTGAAGCTTTCGTACCGTCTGCTCCTTCTATCATTCTTCCTCTGTTTCTCTCAATCTCAGATATATAACAAGGTGCTCTAACAAGTGCTCATGTTAAACTTATACTTCCATGGCAGCACTATGAGTTCTTGAGCCTTCACCAGCCCTCCTTTCTTCCTAGTTCTTGAAGGACCATTGTTTTTTTCCCAAACCTTTCTACCTCCACAAGGTAGAAACCTTTCTACCCAAGCCATTCTACCTCCTCAGCCAAGATTTTCAAAAGTTGTTTGGCATAGGAAACAAGCTGAGTGTCCAATGCACATTCCTATAGACAGTCACATCCAAGCATATGCAGCATGAAACAAGGCTAACACATCACAGAGGCATTACATTCCATATAAGTCAACACTTCTGGAGCTATTGAACTTTTGTGTGAACACTGACAAATTTTAGGTTTCTTGTGTCTTAGGAATTGCCTTACCTCATTGTGATGCATGCAAGCATTGAAATCAATGAAAGTCAATGAGTCTGTGATTAACCCATTGATAAAATACACCTGGAAGTTCCCTCCCCAAGAAATATGTTAAAAAATTTTGCAGAGATGTAGAAGGGTCAAGCTCTTCTCATGGACTAATACGTGATTAAGAGACAGGAAATAAATCTGAATATAAATGCTCAGTTACCAGAGTGAAACCTCTGTTAAGGTAATGAAGCCTAGAATTGGCTGTGATGGCTTGCAGGAGGATGGCTTGATGCTGAGTGATGGGCAATAAAACAGCAGGTGAAATCATCTTTCAATCAGCTGACAACCTGATGCACATGTAGAAAAATAATCCCACCTATATATAAAGAGTGACAAGCATTATATCAGATGCTACCATTCAAGGGATTAGCTGTTGAGATCAGTGTAAGGTTCTCTGTGAAAATAGCTCACTGTCCAGGGGCAGTCATACAGACTGTTAGAAGTTATGAGCAAGGAAAGAGAGAAAGAAAAGTTAACAGAAAAAAAAGGCAAACCATGACATGAAAGAAAAGCATTTTTTAGGTCAGCAAGTAAAGTAGTAATGCACCTAAATTTCACAGTTCTGATCTTGTCTTCTCCAGAATGAGAAAATAACCAACAAAAGTACTAAGGGCACCACAGATGACTGTTGTTATGGCATAGTTTCTGTACAGTGAGAAACGAAGTAGTTATCTTCTATGAAGAAAAAGAATGTGGTATGAGTGATTTCTAAAACCATAAGTGATGTTGAAAAAAGAGAAATTATTTCTTACACCACAAAAGGAATGTCTTTCAAATGAAACTGTCAAATGAAGTTTTTAAACAACCTGCAGAGTTTTCCACACGGTGCAGAGCTTACTGCCACAGGGTATTGCAGAAGCCAAGATTATAAATTTGTTAACAAAGCAATTAGACAAGCTCACAGATGAAAACTCCTTCCATAGTTTGTAAATGTCAAGATGACAACACACTTCAGGCCTAAACATCCCTGTTTCACTTTTGCCCTGTTCTGGTATTTTGTCCTGAAGTTACTATCACAGTTTGACACTGGACATGGGATACAGGGATAGATGGCTTCTGGTTTGGCCTAATATAACCTCCTCTGTGGTCTTAATTGTGATATAGAGAAACAGGAGGTGAGATTATACGGTTACTTATGGGGTGGCTGTTGGAAGTGGAAATAGAGCTCAGTATCTTCTTATTTTCTTGACCCACTCACATGCCACTTGGGAAACCGCTTCCTTGTCTCTATATTTTACTATTCTGCAAGATCCGCATTCATTCTTTATAGATTGCAGATTGCGGTTAAGTACCTCCAGGAGAGTCTGAGAGTATTTGGAAGAGAGCCTGGCCTTTGGGAAATATATATTTGAATATAAACAGATCAAACAGAATTTACCACAACCTTATGCATCAATTCTGAGTTTTGGTTGAAATCTCAGGAGACAATACTCAGTGCAACGGCGAAGGGACTGCTAGTAGTGCTCCCAGGCTACTAGAAAATTTAAATTCCTCCTAATCCTCTAGGGAATTAATTGGGAAATATACAGTTATGGAAATATTTTTTAAACTCTGGAAACAATTTTCTCTATGCCAACTTGCATAAGAACTACAATGGAGTTTAATGTATCAAGAGTTTCAAAGACAGTAATAATAATTGACATTTTTCCAGAAAATGATCATGTCATTACTGCTGCGAGAGGCTTCAAATGAGAAAGTATCTGCAACGGCTGTAGCAAAGAAACTTACTGAAAATAAGCTGCTTCCTAATAAAGAAAATAAAGGCACTGGAGACTCAGACCAAAGCCGCAAATCAATGAATCTGTGATCCAAGTACACATTTTAGTCAGTGGAAGTGTACCAATGTACATGAAAAGTGAATGTGGCCTCTGGGGTCTACTGCGGACACTTTAAAATTTAATTATAACCCAATACCTTTCTTCATTGGGAAGTAAAAAGGTTTTTAGAATGTCAAGCCTCCTTGATGGTGTTCTCACTAGTGCCAGGGGATATTGTGACAATAGGGAAGAGAAGATAGTTACAGTATGTTAATTATTTTATATTCAATTACAACCAAATTAGTGCATACAGTGTAAATCAGGAAAGAATTTCAGAGAAAAAAATATGGTCAAACAAAAGATGATTGGAGAGGGGCTATTCCATTAAAGGGCTAAAGAACAGCTTAATGCAACACACTACTGAACTTCATCTGCTTTTCATTTCCTAGAGCGCTGCAATTGCGTTCCTCAGAAGGAGGAAAATCAGGCATAGACAAAACAACCATTTCAGCGCAATGGGGGAGCTGAGAGGCAGAAGGAAAGGAAGCGGCAGGCAGGCTTTGTGGGAAAGACACTGGAGACTCCATGGCCACAGATTTCCTTTGTGTCACTTAGGCATGATTGGGGATTGATTTTTAAATGTAATAGTAAGCAGCATAAATGGGTACTGAGTAATTTGAGAAATCAGGCATTGGAAATGCCCTTGTGCTTTAACCCTTACATTAAGTGCATCAGTTAGGCTTTTCACTGTCAGAAATGTTGACTGTGTACCTAAGATATTCAGGCAAAGGAGACTGAGACAAAGCCATGTACCTGAGCAAAGGAGTCACAAGACAATCCTGGCTTTGTGGGACTGAATTAGACCATTCCCCACAGAGCAACAATATGTGACCACATGAGTATGGACTATAACCTTAAAATATGTATGCACAGAAGTGGGAAGATGACTGTAAGCACTTCTTACATTTTCAGGGTAATTTTGCGATATTACCAGTGTTCTTTTTAAAGACATGTTTATGTGTAGGTTGGATATGCAGAGCAAGACCTAGACAGTTGCCTCTAAGTCATACATGGATCAAGTCATATGGAGAGTGCAGGATGAATCCTGCAAACACAGTTTTAAGATCAGGCTGTCATCTTGTATGGGTTTGCTTTAGTATCACAACAAACATCAAAAAAAAGATACCAGAGACAGAAGTACCTTGTGCACAGCTGCAGGAAT